>NC_056532.1:5359549-5362498 GCF_019175285.1 Sceloporus undulatus | reverse complement strand
CTCTTCTCTGTCTCCTAACGTTTCCTCTGGTCTTTCCTAGTCCTACACCTCCTTTCTTGCTTTCTTTTTTCGCTTTCCCCTCTCCTCTTCCTTTTCTTCTGTCTCGCTCTCATATCATAAACTCATTTATCGATAGCATTTATACTCTAGTCTACATCTTTATAGCGGCTTTATGTAGCTACACCTGTGGCCATGGTCCATTGGGGGAATGGGGTGCCTCACCCCAAAATGTTACAGTGGCGTGTCTCACATGCTTGGACCATGGGCCAGTATTATTTAAAAAAGACAAGAGTCCTTGCCCTTAAACTCACAATCTAAAAAGGGTGCTGCACAAATGGAAAGGGAGATGTGGAGGCAAGTGGAAAACAAGAAGGTGAAGCCATAGGTCAGTGATGGCGAACCTATGGCACGCGTGCCAGAGGTGGCACTCAGAGCCCTCTCTGTGGGCACTTGTGCCATCGCCTCAGCAAAGAGTTTGCCAGAGTTTGTTACTAGAAAGCCAGAGGGACATGGCACTTTGCAATAAATAAGTGGGGTCTGGGTTGCAGTTTGGGCACTCGGTCTGTAAAAGGTTCACCATCACTGCCATAGGTTCTTAATGGGATGAGGTTCCTCCACTTGGTTATCATTAGGAGAGAGGCAAAGTCTGATGGAGTTGATTCCTCAGGAGGCCTGATGTCAGTTCAGATTTTCTTCTCTTCCCAAAGTCCTTCTGACTCAGTTTACTCTAGGTCTTCCTTGGTTCAGGAGACAAAGCTCTTCTTGGTCAAACACAAGAAGCCATACTCATTGTCTACAGCAGCAGTTCCCAAACTTTGGTCCTCTAGATGCTTCGGACTTCAGCTCCCAGAAGCCCATCCATCTTGTCCTACAGTCAGGAATTCTGGGAGCTGAAGTCCAGAATATCTGGAGGGCCAAAGTTTGGGTCGACACGATGCTCTTATCACACAATGGCAGCCGTGCCACCTTTGAGACTCCCCTACGGAAACTTAGCATGTGGCCCATAAATCGGAGACAGATGGTTGGAGGTCTTTCTTTCATTATATAGTTCGATGAGATTAATATCCGTGATTTATACTTCTGGCATTTTCTGAGAAGGGGAAAATCTTGGTCTCGAGGATACTTTTCGGCATCGGAATGTCTGGAAATAATCGCTCTCGAAGTATGTAAACTTGACATGGGTAGCGCTATACAAAGGAGTCGGAAAGGGTCTGAAGTAACATTCTTGAGCGCTTCGGCGTTTGGAACAAATCTGGTTTTTATAACTTCCGGAGCTTCAAAACGATCCTTTGTTGTCGCTTCCAAAAAGAAAAAGGAAAGGGGGAAAAAAAGTCACTTGGTACACACTTAGTAATGACTGTTTTTGAAAACAGAGTTAACGTTCTGCTGAAGGAGGTACTTTTTCAAACATAACACAAGTCTTGGGACCAAAGCTAGTAGCGTTTTCCCTCGTAATTACTCATCGGCTTCTGGAGCGAATTCCCCGCTCCCTTATCTTGCTTGTGTCTTTGCAAAAACCTTTGCTCGATTCAGGACTTTATTAAACAGTTGATGTCAGTCCTTAACTATGTCCTCCAGAGATGGGAAGATTTTCGGAATGTCCCGATACTGTCTTAACTTCTGCATTTTTTCCTTTTTCTTTCCAAATGCGGTCTCTGACGTTACCTCATCAATCTCTCTCCAGCGTTCGCATATGAAAACATGTGTGACCGCTACTAGAATCAAAATATATTAGTCACTATCAAAAGCAAAAAATAACCCCCTTCCCCCCCCCCCCCCACTCTTTTCAACAAACTAGTAGCAAGATCAGATCCTCTTGAAGACTTTAAAACTGTTCCCATTTGGACAAAGTAAAACTGGGTACGTTGATTTCAGTTCATTTTGCCTAGTTTTACTTTGTCCGAGTGTGAACAGTTTTAAAGTCTTAGAGGATTTGACCTAAAAGGATTTAGCTCGTATTGCCCAGAACCCAATCTTAAATTCATTAGTCTTTTTCAGAAAGTGTCTAATCTAACATAAGAAATTCAGTTTAATCCAAAACTGGTTTCCATTTTTTAAAATTTAAAACATTTAAACCTCTCTTTTCAGCCAAAAAGGTAAGTTAGAAACCAGATTATTCTTACATTCTGACAATCTAAAAGTTTTAACAAAAATGGAGGGGAGGAAAGGAAGGATGGATGGAAGGAAGGAAGGAAGGAAGGAAGGAAGGAAGGAAGGAAGGATGGAAAAGGCAACATACTTGGGTACCTGATCTAAAAGTTTTACATAGGATTTACTCCCCTGTAAGTATGTGTATTATAGGTAGTACAGCTTCAACCACAAAATCTTAGGCCTGTTACAGGCTGCTAAAATAAAGCTGCTTCGGGTCTCTTTGGAGGTATGCTATTTAAATGATGCATGCACCCTAAGAATCTGGAAGCTGCACCAAAGCTGCCCTCCAGTGCTTAGGAATGGAGTGTGGCTTTGGCGCGACCTCCAGACTCTTAGGACCCATGCGTCATTTAAACAGCATACCTCCAAAGTGACCCGAAGCAGCTTTATTTTGGCAGTCTGTAACAGGCCTTAGTTACTCAATTTACTACTTAAATGTATGTGTGATAAAAACCCACATAGGCTTCGGAAATGTTCCCGAAGCAACAAGAGCATGTTCTTTCGCTTTCAGACTTTCCCGACTTCACTGCCCTTGCGCAGAATGCCTCGCTTTATTTCCGCATCACGCTTTATTTCCAGACGCTGAGCTTGCGGGCAACATGCATTTGAAAAATGCAACACAACACACAGGCACACATACTATTTTATTTCCCTTTCATTGCTGCAACAACACAGATTTTGGGCAGCCGTTCTGTAATGTGCATTTCCTGTTAAAATTGAATGTATTTGTTTCCAGCCGCGCAAAATTAAATGCCATAGCCTTTGTTATCCTGTGGCTGGCCCACCCACAACCTCAAG
>NC_056532.1:5355957-5359524 GCF_019175285.1 Sceloporus undulatus | reverse complement strand
CTTGCTTCCAAGAAAGGTTTCACCTGAGTATTAATACCCTTTCCCATGAGAAAATGTTCAGTGTTGCCTCTGTGTGATAGACCACGATCCCAAACTTTGGTTCCCAGATGATATTTGGGAATCAGCTCCCAGAATCCAAAGACCCATTGCCAAGATGGTTGGGCTTCTGAAGCGAAGTCCAAAACAAACCTGAAGACCAGATATTGGGAGACAACTGAGATAACAAACCACAACCAGGCCTTTACAGACTGACCAAAATAAAGCGCTATGTATCTCTTTAAGGTATGCTGTTTCAATATGCGCCATCCGAAGAAATCCGGAAAGCTGCACCAAAGCGGCCTCTGGTGCTAGGATGAAGATGTGCTTGGGCGACCTCCGGACCCTCTTAGGACCCATGCATCATTTATAGCATACCTCCAAAGAGACCCAAAGCACTTTATTTCGGCATCTGTAACAGGCAAAAATAATTTATACCGGGTCTGATAGACCACAGTCGCCCAAATCCCATGGTCAGCTAAACAAAAATCCTATCCCGGAGAATATTATGGAAATGTAAGAGGCCGCATTCGGTGTGGAGTTTCATCCAAGGTGGCCACATCGCCCTCTGCCTAACATACAGACACAACCCGTTGTGAAAGTTAAGAATGGACGTGAAATTCCCCTATTCCCTCCCCTGTTTTTGGAAATCTAAAACAGTTTGGAAAGAGAAGAGTCCATCTCTCTCCTCAAAAACTAAGCACTAAGAAGAAATGCAGTAAGCCCAGATGGGAGAATCTGACATGTGGGTGCCAGCAACACAGACACAGCTATCAGCCCGTGCTTCATTTCCACTAAGGAATCCTTCAACCACTTGCTGAGAAACATTCTTTCCTTGTCAAAGGGAATAGTCCTTTTAAAAGTGAATTACTCTTTGGTGGCAGTTTCATACAGTCAGGTGCTGATGGCGAAACAAAGGTGAGAAGAAACACACAACACTACAAAAAGCCATTCACAAGCACTGGTTAAGTAAATATGCTTCATGAGAAAAAAACAAACGTACACTGAAGAAAATGTTATGACCATTCATCACAATTTTGAAACAAATTTCCTCCTGGCTTCTCCTGGCTTGAGGTTGTGGGTGGGCCACAGCCACAGGATAAACAAAGGCTATGATAGGCTTTAAATTTGCGCGGGGCTGGAACAATACATTCAATTTTTAACAGGGAAATGCACATTACACAGAACGGCGGCCAAAATCTGTGGTTGTTGCAGCAAAAGGGAAAATAAAATAGTATGTGTGCCTGTGTGTTGTGTTGTCATTTTTTCAAATGCATGGTTGCCCGCAATCTCAGCGTCTGGAATAAAAGCGTGATGTGGAATAAGCGAGGCAAATGCTGCGCAAGGCAGTGAATTCGGGAAAGTCTGAAGCGAAAGAACATGCTCTTGTTGCTTCGGGAACATTTCCGAACCCTATGTGGGTTTTTTAATCACACATAACATTTAAGTATAAATTGAGTAAATAAGGCCGGGTTACAGACTGCCAAAATAAAGCTGCTTTCGCGGGTCTCTTGGAGGTAGGCTGTTTAAAAAAATGACGCATGGGTCATAATAGGTCTGGAGTCGCGCCAAGCACACGCCATGTTCGAAGCCATAGGAGTGCAAGCCTTTGGTGGCAAGCTTCTCTGGATTCTTAGGGTGGCAGTGCATCAGTTAAATAGCATACCTCCAAAGAGACCCGAAGCAGCTTAATTTTAGCAGCCTGAAGCAGGAGATACTAAATCCCATCTTTGTTCAAATCTATCCATCTGGCATAGTTGTCTTTCTACTTCAGTCCACCTTTCCTAACATTATTGTCTTTTTTGCGATTCATCTCTTCTTTGGCCAGAGCATAACAGCCTCAATGTAGCATGCAAAGGGCTCTTATACCACCTTTGATACTCATTTGAAAGAAGCTGGTAGCATGAACTTTTGTAGACTTCAGCCTACTTCCTCAGATGCATGTGGGGAAGTAGGCTAAAGTCGACGAAAGCTCATGCTACCAATTTCTTTCAGTTAGTCTCAAAGGTGCTGCAAGATCTCTTTGAATACCAATTTTCCAGACTATGCCTTTGAATTCTAGCCTCAGTTTAGTCAACTTGGCTTCTAGGGAGAGTTCAGACTTGATCTGCTCTAGCACCCAATTGCTTGTCTTTCTGAATTAAAACCTGTTGAAACATAAACCTTTGAAGGTGGTGGGATGGAGAGAAGGACCTTCCTGGACTCTCTCGCGATTCATATGGGAGAATAGTGTCCTTCAAACAACATCTTTCAAATAAGACTAGGGCTTCGGGGAGTCGAAGTCCAAAAGGTATGGGTTCCCCCCCCCAAAAAAAAGGTTGTCCACCTCACCATAAACCATAGTATTTGCATGAGCTAAGAATTAACTGTTCAGCATCTGAAGCCTCTTTGAAAAGCAAAGGAAGATTTAAACAAGGATGTCTATGCATATTAACTGCATTTGTCTTAATGTGTGATTAGAATGGGATGAAAGGAAGGCGATGCTTTAAAATCTCCCGAAGTGTAAATGGTTCCAGAAATCTTGCAGTAATGGAGCTCTCTCCGTCCCATAATCCTTCCTCCCCCCAAATACTTTTAAACCGAGGAAATTATAGACTCTGAATGCCACCCTGCGCACAATAAAGTGAGCCTGACATAAGGGAGAGAGGACAAGTTAACAGGCTTGTTTTAGGGCTTGAAAAGAAGGCACAGATGCAAAGGAAATTCTAGAAGTGTAGGTCTTTAAAGTCCTTTTAAACGGATCACAACAGCGCGGGTAATTGTGGGGTTGGGAAAAGGAAGGGAGCAAAAAAGATGTACATGAAGGAACCAGGCATTAACCAGCAAGGCTTTGAAAGCACTCTGGTTTTACAGGCATGCTCTTTGGAAGAATTACGTTTGAGCCTATAGAGATAACAGGCCAAATCTAGCACATAAGGCCCATCGCTCAGTGCTTGGGCACATCTTTTGCATGCACAAAGTCCAATCCTTGGTATCTAATAATAATAATAATAATAATAATAATAATAATAATAATAAAATTTATTTATATACCGCTATTCCATTTGATCACAGCGGTGTACAACAATTGCAATGACGATACAATACAAGATAAAAATTGCAACAGATAATTAAAACTTGCAAAACAGTGCACAGTATACATAAAATCAACATTAAACCAAGCCAGCAATATACTCGAAGATGTTAATCATATAGGGGGGGCCACACATAGTCTTTCCAGGCCAGGCCTCGTCTCTCCCCCTCAAGATGGTGGCCTATGTCCTATATACTTATATATATATATATATATATACACACACACACACACACACACACACACACACACACACACACACACACCTATCTCCAGGTAGGGCTTGAAAGGAATCATACCCCAAAGTCTGGGACTTGGCATACTGACAGTCGAGGGTAGACAGATCCAGTCCAGTTAAACAAATGGTTTGACTCGGTATAAAATAGATTTCTGTTTCCCTCATCTGCCCAGGAAACGTCTTGAAGCCACACAACAACTATATTTTGTGATATTGGCAT
>NC_056532.1:5338326-5355932 GCF_019175285.1 Sceloporus undulatus | reverse complement strand
ATAACCTAGTAAATATAAGATCGTTTAAAATAAAATATAAATAAATAGGTACAATAAAATATAAAATATTTTCAATAAAAAATAGTTACACTACCTATAATCCCAGAGTTCCCCCTAACATAGAACCTAGTTTAAATAAAAACTAGTTACACGAAAATATAATCAATTGTTACAATACATTAAAATATTTTTAAATAAAAAATAGTTACATAAATATAATAAAATGGGTACAAAAAATATAAAATAGTTTAAAAAAATAGTTACACTAAATTAATAAAAGAAATAAAATAAAATGTTTAATAAAAAAAGTTACAACTAAAATATAAAAATGTTACAATAGAAATAAAAAGGTAAATAAAAATAGTAACACTCAAACAAAAAATGTTACAAAAAAAAAAAAGTTAAAAAAAGATAAAAAATAAAGAAATAGTTAAATAAAAATAAAAAGTTTTTAAAAATAAAAAAAATAGTTAAATAAATAAAATAGTTAAAATATAAAAACAAAATACTAAACGATAAAAATAAATAGTAAAATATAATATAAGACATACGAGTTAAAAACGTTATAATACATATAATAACATACTTAATATATACGATAAAAGTTAAAATATAAATGATAAATAGTTAAAACATACAACTTATATATAAATACAAGAAATATTTAAATGTAAATATTTTTTAGTGGAGAATACCAATGCTTGCTGCTGAGAACAGGCCTCGAAGCCTGCTAGGATTGCCTTCTTATTCCTTTCCCTCAGACTGTGGCCTAGCCCCTCCCGGCGGTCCATGCAACCGTTCATCACCGAGGCCTGGTTGGGGCCTATCGTGGGCCTGGTCCCTCCCGCCCCTCCTTCCTTCCTCCTCCCCCGATGCCCTCGGAGCCAGCAGCCGGGCGCCCCGTGCTTCTCCCCGCTTGTTACCTCCTCCGGCCTGAAGGGAGATGGGGCAGGCGAGGCTACCAACCCGCCTCGCATGAGCTCCGGCCGCGCTATGAAAGGAGAAGGAAGGAAGCCAGAGCCCAAGCACAGACCCTAGCCCTACCTGGAAGAACAACACCTAACTATCATCTACACACGGGATTGTGTCTGTATATATATAATGTGTGTGGGTGTGTGGGCTGGGTGTTAAGCATTTAAATAATATGTGTGAGGTATACAATACAAGCATGCGATAGTCGACTTTTTTATAATAGTATATACACATAACACATCTACAACAGCGACAAGATATATACAACACACACACCACAACAATAACACACAGCATACATACAACATCAACTTAATAATATATACATCCAACCATAACAGTACATACAATACATAAATAGCAGGGTTATATATACATTACCACACACATACACGTACAATATACAGTATATCACATAAATTAATACAAAC
The DNA here is from genome assembly GCF_019175285.1 of Sceloporus undulatus. Classification (NCBI taxonomy): domain Eukaryota; kingdom Metazoa; phylum Chordata; class Lepidosauria; order Squamata; family Phrynosomatidae; genus Sceloporus; species Sceloporus undulatus. The sequence goes on along the minus strand of NC_056532.1, from coordinate 5,354,529 downwards.
ATACATACAATGTAGGGTTAATATATACATATATTATATATACACACCGCACACATACAACAATATCAGTAGACACACATCAACATACATACACAGGAGAACAGATATATAATACACACACAAAATAAGTTCACACAGACATACATCAACAGCAGCTTAAAATATAATAGAACATACACACACATACAGACATAGAATACAGCAAGCAGGGTTAATAAACAAGACACACACAAAAGCGTACAAGAGAATATCACACATAGTTACATACAACATACATACAATAGTCAGGGTTTATAAATATATATATATATAAATTTATATACCACACGCCCAACTACAATACAGTATACACACACATACAATCATACTACAAATGAGACTTTATATACATATACAGACTACTACAGAGCAACTAAACACAACATCATACAATATCAGACTATAACACACAACACATCACACACATATACAACACCTACAACATAGCCAGACTGTATACACACACATATATACATAAATACATGTATACACATATATGTAACAATGCAGACGTAATGTATACATAAACACGACACAAACCAAATATAATACCATACATACTATAGCCCGACACTTATATTACCACACACTCACACCACGAACATAGTATAGACAACAGACACACCAACATCAATAACAGACTATAACTAACATTCACACATATACATATAACAGCAATAGCTAGACTTTAAATATATAATAAGGTGCATGTTGTATGCCTCAAGTCATTTACTCTTACAATGCCCCTAGTGACATATCATGGGTTTGCTGCAAGGTTTGTTCAAGGGAGGTGCCCTCGCTTCCCTGAGGCTGGGGATGGATTGCCTAGAGAGAGGAATTGGTATCTCCTGCCAGATGTAATACATTTTCATTCCGTCTCTCTAAAGACTTTGTCCTCTGTCATCCCCATTTTTCCCCCCACGACAGCCCTGTGAGTGGGCAGTATAGATTGCCTGGCAGCCGACCCTAAGTGGCATTTGAGCCTCGGTCCCTTACCTTCTCTGCTCTCTACCTGAGAGCCATTGAGTCTGCAATGTTGGCCCCCAGTGCTCCCAGTTGCCATGATAGGAGTTGTGGGTTTATGGTCATAGTATTTGGAAGCCCAATTCCTGCTCTAGTACCCTTTCTGTGATAGAGGTCGCTGTGCGCAACAGCGGTTCCATCGGTCCAGGAGAGCGACAGGAGCTAAATCTTATTAATGGCCTTTTAAATCTGGGAGTCAGTTTTCTAGCATTTCCATCTGAATAGTTAGATTCAAGACTGCCACAAGCAGTCCCTGCGGGACTCGAAGAGGGATTAAAGATCCTCTGGTGAACTGCCATCGCTACTTTTCAGGTTCGAGGATGGCTTAATAATAATATAGATATTTGTTGCGTTTAGAGCTTCTGTATTAACCCATGAGCGCTCTGTCCCACCAATTGTGATAAGTGTCCTATGGACCATGCCACGCAACTGTCCGCCACCACCGTCTCTAATCAGACCTTTCGGAAGCTGAACCATCCCGCGAAAGCCGTCTGTGCAAAGACGCACATTTTTCTCAGGTCGTTTTTATGGATCTAAAGACCCAAGCAGGGCTCTTCAGCGCTTGAGGCGAAGACTTCGCGGGACCTTGGAGGCGGCAAGTCAGATTGAACCAGAGGCCAATTCAATGACATGACTTCGAGAGAGGAAACTGGTTCTAGACCTTACCGTTTTTGTGTCTTCTCTTGCACATCCAGTTTGTTGTCTTGAATGAACCCAGACTTGGACACGATTCCAGCGAGTGTTCAAAGCAAAACAGAAGGTATATTGGCCGTTACAGACTGCCAAAATAAAGCTGCTTTGGGTTCTTTGGAGGTATGCTGTTAAATGATGCATGCACCCCGAAGAATTCCGAAAAGCTGCACACAAAGCTGCACTCCGTGCGTAGGAATGGAAATGTGGCTTTGCGCGACCTCCGGACTCTTAGGACCCCGTGTATCATTAAATAGCATACCCCAAAGAGACCGAAGCAGCTTTATTTTGGCGTCTGAACAAGCCATGAGTCCCTGATCGAGAGACTTTACTCTTGATGACTAGAATTGCAAAACATAGAAGTCAATCGCATGCGGGGCCAACCGACTACCTCTACTTTTCATGACTGCTCGCCTAGGAGGTCTTAGAAGCTATCTCAAGTACATATGCTCTTTCTAAGCTGTCTGTTCCTTTCAGGGATCCTAACCCAAAACCCAGAATTTGGAGCACCCCCAACCCGATACCATGCAGCCCACTCTAAAGTCGCCACAGCGACCTGCAAACAGCGACATCCACTACCTCCCAGTGCGTTCCGCAGCGGCATCGCCGGGAGAAGGTCTTGCCAACACGGAGGGGATGTTCACATCCAGCTGGCCATTCTTGGGAGGCTGGAGAAAATTTGGGCTCAGGCACATCCCGACCGGGACCAAAGTCATTCGCGCGCCCACCCCACGGCGAAGCGAGGGCAGCCAAGACGGCGCGAGATTTGGGGGCAAAGCAGCTCGCTTCGGAGCTTCGCTACTCTCCGTGCTTACAAGAGTCTCCCGTACTCTTGTCCTTCCATCAAACTTCTCATTCAGCCATACTGTAGAGATAAGTTTTACGGCACTCTGGATGCCACTACATTTGTTAGTTAAGGGTGAAAGAAAGATCCTGTGTTGACGGTGGAAGTTAAATGATCTACGACGTACATTGTGCAAATTAAACAGGTTCCATTTTGTATTAATTCCATAGATGCCAGTGTTCGCTTAGAGAGGCATATTTCTGGTTTCAGGCATTCAAACCTATTCTCATCTTGCTTTTGCCATTTTATTATCAAGGGGCACCCATTTTACTCTGGCCATGGCGTATAATGGGATTTTTGAAGCATCCACGGATTTTGGTATCCACGTAGGGGTCCTGGAACCAAACTACAGTGAACAGAAAGCACTTACCTTTAACCTTTTAAATTGGGCTAGCCTAAATAGAGTGCCTTGTTAGAATGCTTGTTAATACCGAAACAAGACTCGTGAGGAATGTAGCCCTTTGTTTTAGGAGAAATGTGGTTTTCCACCTGGAAGCCTTCAACAAAGTGTGATATCTTCCTAAAACCAGGCACCATGCCTCCATGCGGCTTGTTTTTAGTGTTCGGGTGACAACTCACCCATGTCCAAATTGCATCACTAGAAGTAAATGGAATATTGGCATGTATGAAATAGGAAAAGAAATCGAGATTAAGGACAGAGTAAAGTGGGTTTTGGGCATCAGGGTCGGGGAACATGTAGACCATGGGCGCCCAATTTTTAAAATCTATGCCTGTTACAGACTTGCCAAAATAAAAGCTGCGTTGGGTGTCTTTGGGTAGCTTTAATGAGCATGGGTCCTAAGAGTCGGAGGTCGCCCAAAGCACATCCATTCCTAAGCAGAGCGCTTTGGGCAGCTTCGGATTCTTGGACTCATCATTTAAAAGCATACTTCAAAGAACCAGCGCTTTATTTGGCAGTCTGTAACAGGCGGTGTGAACCAAATTCCTCCCAATGCATGGCAAACACCACAGGCCAAAAAAAACCCTCCACACAGCTCAAACTTCCATCTCAAATACCTCTTTCCCGTCTCAAAATGTAACAGGACCTCTCTGATTGAATTTGGAACCTCATCGTCCGAAACCCTGAGAATCACCGAACTCAAGCCTTGCAGGTGTTTTGTGAGTTTCAGCTCAGCCGTCTTGGCCAATAGTCGGGGATTGGGGGAGGCTGAAGTCCAAAACAGCCCGGAAGGCAGAGTTTGGGAACCGCGTCAGCGCATGCTTTTATTCCTGAACATTGAGATGTTTTCCTAGCCGGTGAATAGTTGTAATAATATTACCCATGAAGTATAGAGGCAGCTAGTATATTTTTGTTACGTTGTGAACCTTTCCTGCATGTGGCCTCTTTAATGGTTCCCCTCTCATTTTATTTTTTAAAGTAGTTCATTGAAATTAATTTTGGGTTCTTTTTTCCTCTTTTGCTTTTATAATTGACCCCTGTTGTTTTCCAATAGGATTTCTCTGGCAGTTTGGGCTGCTAACAACTTTTATGTGAAAACAAAAGCATTTAAATCGGTTTTCTAAGAGTAGTATGGAACCTCATCCAGTGGAGGTGTAAGTATATATATATATATATCTTAGTAGTAGTTTAAAGCCTAAATATGTGGACTTGTTTAGGTCAAACTGCTACTGTCCCAGATCTAGTAAGAGTACAAATCACATCACCCAATCAGCCATTGCACCATTCTGGGGGGAAGGATGATAGAGGGTGGTAATCCCTGGGAGGTGTCTTTGATGAACAGCATGCTTAAAATATTGCTTTTTCAGTTTCTTCACCCCAAAAACAGTGGCCATTAATTTGCCAGTGAAGATGCCTAATCCTAGTGGAGTCTTCCTGAATGGCCTCCGTCCGCTTGGATCCCTTGCCCAAATATTTGGAGGCGATAACTCCCTTCTTGTGCCTGATGGTACTATTTTGGGTACCAGAGGGCTTGTTGGGTGAAGAGGGAAAAGGGATGCCCCACCTCTGCAGTGGCCCAAAGGAGGCATATGTCACCCGTGTATCTCACTAGCAATTACCATATAAGGATTTCCTCCTCCCCTCCCACGTTTTATCCCTTTACGTGGCTTTATTTCTTCCCTTACATTTTATTGCTAGGATTGGATTACAAGCCATACCTTTTCTGATTTGCTTACGGAATAATGAAGCGCCAAGGCCATAAAAGGGCACCGAAAACATGTTGCCTTTTCGTACAAACACGGGATTTTAGTATCGAAGGCACATGTATGACGAGTTAGACAACTTAAGATTTTCTCTTCAGGAACAGACGCCATGAAGCATCTTTCACAATCTGAGGGAAGGTCTAGTAGTGGTGTCTTCGCCTAGATCCAAGGCCCCTTTCTAATAAGAAACCAAATTGAAACTCTCAACTCCCTTCTGTACCCTGAGGTGCAATCCCTAAAAACCTGCTCTGAAGGCCTGAGAAAACAATCTGAGAAGGTTTTTGGGGCTGCAGCAGGAAACAGAGAAAGTCCCAGTTCCTCTGGCCCGTGGAGCCTTCAGTATTTGATGGACTCTGGACGTGATCTGGTGTTTTGGGGAGCCAGGAGTGGTCTCTGGGCAAGCTGGAAGCTCAGTTTTCCCTCCAAACACGATGGTTTTGCAAAAGCCAAGCATTCCGCTTAGGCTTCACAACAATGGGAGCATGTTGTCCCTACAGTCAAAAAGACCACATTGACATATTGCAAATGAAATTCCCAGAGAAAGATAATGGTAGAAGGTGGAATCACTTGGCAACCGTAGGGGCTTTTGGTAGGGCCTTGCCTTTGATAACAAAGCGTCCAAATTCCGAATTATGTGGAGTTTGGGGGCCCTTGTTTGTGCTATTTAATAGGTGCAGGTCCTTTAAGACATGTAGTTGTTATTGTCTGATTCCATTTCATTTGGAAGTTGGTCCTAGGCTTATAATCCTGGGATTTGAGTTTGATATGGCACTAGAGAAATCCTAAATAACCAACTGCAAATTCTGCGGATTCCATAGGGGTGTTGCCGTGGCTCTTTGAGACGGAATCAGTAATGCAGTTGGTAGGGTCCACTGTCCCTAATGTTTCTGAAGAAGTCCAAGGACTATTATGAGACAGCATTTATTGTACTTCCATTGGAAAATTCACATTGAAAGGGTAAGTAGCTAGCGCTTGTCTGTGTAATAAGACAACTGAGCCCATATTGGGCCAACATGCTAATTTAAAACTCCTACCGTGCAGGAAGGCGGGTCCAATTGCAATGTGCATGGTTGGCTGGTGTTTTCTATGGGATCGTCTCTCTCATCTATTACGCATTCTACTCCCTCCCTTCATTACAGGTAGTTATTGTCAGCAGGACTAATAACAGACTTTAGAAATGTTCCTTTTCTGAAGGAGAAACTCCTGGGAATGTGAGAACTGCTTCCTAAGGCTGATCCCAAGTTCATGTGAGGACGGTAAGTTTTGCCAAGGGGGTCCCTTAACTATCATAAACGGAGCCAGTTAGTAGAGGACCAGTCCAAAAAGAGTGGGGTGGGGGGGGGGGCCTCCCTCAACCAGTCAGCCAACCAACCGATAGCTCCCTCTTCTTGGGACGGCTTTGGGTTTTGTCTGGCATTCAAAAAAGCATGGAACCTTGAATCAGCATTTCAAAGAATGGTGGCAGTGCTCGAATGTTCAAAAAAACAAACTCAAAAACACTTTCCTTAAATGCTCGTTCCTGTTCCTCAGCCCCTGATCTTGTTTAAGTCCCGCGGGGGTGTTGCAAACGTCTGGGAGGTCTTTGGATGGTGGGCACACAACTTCAATCTGAAGTTCCTCTCCATGAGCTTGAAATGCATCGTTCTCTCTGCTGCCATTCGTTTTATCATGTCTTTTAAGGTCCAAGGTAGAGAATGTTGTTGGTTTTTTTTTTTTGTTTCTAGAAACTAAGTTTAGTGTTTCTAAAGTAACTGGTGACACTGCAAAGTTGCTTACCTGGAAGCAGAACTTACATTGTTTTTGTGCACCAGTCGCTCTAGCAATCCTCCAAGAAATATTCCTTCTTAGCAAATGAAGAAAGCGTGAATATTCAGTAGGGGCAGGGCGTTCTCGGTGCTGAAATACATACACTTTCCTCCGCAAGTTTAACAGAGGGCGCTGTTAATATGTTTTTGTTTGTCGTCCTGATGGCCTGGAATTTCCCATGTTACCAGTAGAGGAAGCTGTATACCTACCGATTCTGAATGAGGATTCACTCGCCCTTAAAGCTGTCGTAAACTAAGCGCTGTGAGTACATGATTATAGCTTGACTGCAGAGCATTATCATCATGTCCAGTGGTGTGATACCCCGATTGCCTGGGATCAGTCAATGAAGCCTGAAACTAGATAGAGCTGGGAATGGTGAATGCCACAAACGGCCATAGAAGAAATAGAGCAGTAATAAGTTTAGTGCAGTCCTAAGGCTCCTGGGGATCCAGACCAAAGTCCCACGTAGTCCCAGAATCATGTTTCCAAGTGCCCAAGTAGTGCCGCAATGGGCATGGACATGAGGGCAAATAGCAGGACATGAGGACCATAGCACTTTAATAATAATAATCATAATAATAATAATAATAATAATATATAATAATAATATTAGTTATAGCCCCCGCCCAAATCACAAGGAATCCAGGCGGGTGACAACATAAAATAAAGATAATAATAAAATAGAACAATAAATAAATAATAAAATACAATAAAAATTAAAGAGATCAAAGTGAGTACATTCCAACAGTTAGGCCTGATGGAAGTTGGGCCTCTTTTTCATTCCCTCCCAGGTCTGATGATGATGTCATGAGGGAGGGCGCGTCTTCTTGAGGCAGGATTTTATTTTAATATTTTATTTTAATTCTTTCTCATTAAATTTAGAGGGAAGAATTGGTGGACAAGAGTGACATAGTAACAGTAATGGGAGTAGAACCAGGTAGGGAGCCTGCCGGAGGAGATCCGTCTTAAGAGCCTTCTTAAAGGCTGTAAGAGTAGAGAATGGTAACGGATCTCCGTCGGCAGTCATTCATACTTCGGAGCTGCGATGAAAAGGCCCTCTGGGTGAATGATTAGCCTAGATTTTATTGCTGAAGGAGATTCTTCCCGAGGACCTAGAGTGCGGAGGACAGTATGGAAGTAGGGATCTCTTAAGTATTATGGACCAAGCCATTAGGGCTTTGAAGTAGTCACCACAACCTGTGTACCTTGTGCCCTGAAACTAATGGGAGCCAGATGAGGGAATTTTCAAAACCGGTGTTATGTGATCGGTACGACGAGTAACCTGTAATTACACCTGGCTGCCCATATTTTGTACAAGTTAATTTCTGAACTTGGGACAAGGTGGCCCCCATGTACAAGCGATTACAGAAGTCTCATCGAGAGGTGACCAGTCATTACAACGGTTTTCAGGTCTCCCGGCTGCCAGGAAGGGGCGCAGCGGGCATATCAGCCGAAGCTGATAAGAAGTGCTCCTGACTGTCGATCTACCTGAGCTGTCAGGTGAAGTGACGAGTCAAAGGAGCACCCCTAAGCTCGGACAGAGTCTTTCAAAGGGGAAGTGTGACCCCATCACAGACGGGCTGGACACATAATTCCATACCTGGGCTTTGGTTTCCTATAACAGTGTAACTATTTTTTATTTAAACTATTTTATATTTTATTGTAACTATTTTATTATATTTTAGTGTAACTATTTTACACTTTAACTCTTTTATATTTTATTTTAACCATTTTATTATAACTTTTACATTTTAACTATTTTATACTTTATTATAACTATTTTATTATATTTTATTATAACTTTTATATTTTAACTGTTTTATATTCATTATAACTATTTTATATTTTATTATAACTATTAACATATAAATCACTTCCTCTCAGCCAAGGGTCACACAGATACACACACATATACATACATATATATATATATACACACACACATCCCATACAGTTCCCATGCCAGCTTTCTCTGAAGAGGCCAGCCGTATACACACACACACACACACACACACACAATTTATATATTTATCTGTGTGTGTGTATGTATTACAGTCTATTATGTCAGGAATAAACTCTTCCAGAACACGGCCACAGAGCCTGAAAAACACCCGCAATAAAACTATGGATTCCAGTTGTGAAAGCCTTCGACTTCACAAACTGTTGTTGTTGTTGTTGTTGTTACTGTGTGCCTTTAAGTCTTTTCCAGCTTATGGCTACCCCAAGAAGATCCTCTGGAACTTACCCAATATGTAATAATATTACACATTTGTTGTGGATATTGTTGGAGTTTATCACATGGGAGGAATTTCTCTTAATTTAAAATGAAAAGAAAGTGGGGCCAGAACGCATTCACATGAATTTGCGTGAATTCGAATTGCGTTCGAACTGACTTCCCACTGCCTGAAAATAGCTTGCCATTGCCCAAAATTGTGTGTGATCACCTCTCGCACAATAACGTGAAACCCCATGATTGCGTTCGGACTGACTTCCCATTGCCCGAAATTGCGTGTGGTAGTCTATCACACAATAACGTGAAACGCCATGATTGCGTTCAGACTGACTTCCCATTGCCCAAAATTGCGTGTGGTAGTCTATCACACAATAACATGAAACCCCATGGTTGCGTTCGGACTGACTTCCCATTGCCCAAATTTGCGTGTGGCAGTCTATCACGCAATAACATTAAACCCCATGATTGCGTTCGTATTGCCATTGGATTATACTTCCAATTTTCCTTGATCTGATAATGTCGGTTGTGTGCCTTCAGGTCGTTTCCAACTTATGGAGATCCATGGGATTTTCTTGGCAAGTTTTCTTCAGAGGGAGTTTGCCATTGCCATCCTCTGGGTCAAAAAGTTATTCTGGTAAGAATCGTAGAAGAGAATAGTGATTGCTCCGGAAAAACAACACCTCAGATGGAGAAAGAAGGAAAAGAAATAGCTGGAAGCCCGAGGTTATATAACACCATTCGGGCTTTTCATGTTTCTTGGTTCAATGTCTGCCTAGAGGAAACATTACTACCTGGAAAACCGTGGCATAAAGTAACATGCACCATCCTTCGTTTTACTTCCCTTACTCTCTTACCTTTTCCTTGCCTCTCCTCGAGGTGCCCAAATAATAATAATAATGTTATTTAATGTTTTCATGACACGATATCCAGCCTTTAAATGTGTGATTTTAAATTCAGGGGGTCCTTTCACTACAGTTGTAGCACCGTGGTTCCATTTTAGCTGCCTTGGCCGCATAGTATAGCATCCTGGGACTTGTAACCTAGGAAGGTAAAAGAGATTTCTAGCAGAGAATATTAAGTACCCCTCTATAAACTGCAAATCTCTGGATTCATAGAATGGAGCCATGGCAGCTAAAGTGGAATTATAGTGCTATAATTATGTAGCGTGATTTAGAGGCAAAGTCTGTAGTTGGTACACATAATACATCCGATTAGCATGTCATACGAACTTGCGGTGGCCACAATGTGGCCTCCAAGCCTTGTTTTGTGGCCCTCAAATTCTCCAGGCTTGTATGGGCATCCATTGCACATTGGTGGAGTGATTGACACGCTGCAAGCCCAATATGCGGTGGGCACCAACGTCTATTGAGGCACTCCTCAGTGTGCATTTGGACACCAGCTAGGAAGTGCAGGAGCATAACATGGTAGCCAATGCACATCAATTGGTTTGAATTGGAGCACTCTTGCCACTATTCATATCAGTAGTATCTTCGCAATTCGTGGACAGTTTTTCCTTGTGTTTCTGAAACATAACTAGGGATTCGTCAAGTTACAAAATGCTGAATGTGAGGTACAAGGTTCTTCGCCACATTTAGGCATCCAAAGAAAAGGTGCAGACAAAATGTTTATGAACCCAGCAAATACCAGAGTTCAAGGGGCGAACAATTTTTAATGTCTCACATCTCTGCAATGCTAGAAATTTGGGGAGTGAAGGGTGCAGATTTCTTATGGGAGGCAATGCCCTCATTCTACCCGTCTCCTTTTGTTATAGCCTACACATAATCCCATAACATGATAACAGACCTTGGTTAGAACCGGCTGTCCCAGGACTGTTACCATTATACCATATATATACTTGAATATAAGTCGACCTCATGTATAAGTCAAGGGCAAGTTTTGGAGCCAAAATATGGATTTTGCTGTAACCTGTGGATAAGTCGAGGGTAAAACTTAGGGGCATATAGCAAAGGATTTAAAGGATGAAGTAAAGCAAAACAATGTCAAAGAACTTACAAAATCCCAGCAGACATAACTTTTTGGGCTTACTCTTAAGGCTGGATGGATGAGATAGTAAAGGAGATTAGTGCTTCCAGGACAGATTATACTCTTGCTTTTCACTCTTCTTTTAAATAAGAATTAAGATACTCTACTTATATTGATCCGTAGATACGTCGACTCAGGTTTTTTGAGTCAATTTTTTTGACCTAAATTTCTAGACTTACACATATATGCAATAATCAATTTTCAAAGTCTCCTTTAACCTCCCATATAATCTTTAGACTGCAATGCCCATCATTTAACATGTTATTCTATGGTATGATAACAGACCCTGGTTAGAACCAGCTATCCCAGGACTGTTACCATTATGATCCATTTTTAAAACCTCCTTTAACCTCTCATTTAATCCTCAGACTGCAATGCCCAGCGTTTAAAATGCGATACCAACCTGTCACGATTGCCATCCACCAAAGCTCTGGGAAGCCTTTAAATGCACCACAAGGTTCTAGAGCAAACTTGTGGCGGGATCGATCTGGCGCAATTGCATCCTGACACTGACATAGCTATATTCTTCCATTCTAGGTCAGCGGTAGGAATTCTTTCATCCTCGATCAGCCGGAGGATTCTGGGAGCTATAGTCCGAAGCGTTAACGTTTCCAGACCTTTGTTTCTATCAAGTTAAGTATCTTTGCTGAGCGGGGATTTTGAACCGGGGTCGAAACCGCTGCGTCCCTGTTGATTGTTTCCCCTTCCTAATGGTTTTATAGGGCGCCTTTTAATTTCAACCAATGTGCAGATCAATTGCGGAGGGGGGAACGGACAGTGAAAAATATGTTTGACTCGCAGGAACCGTGCTGCGTGAGCTTTGAGGTAATTAAAGTTTGTCTCTGCTGTTTCCAAATCGACTTTGCATTGTGGGAAACCTGAAAAAATAATGTTCCATGTTGCTCTGCTAGGGAGAAAAGTGTGCGCATGGAGGGGGGGGGAACATGGATGAATGCGGCCCATCGTCTTTTTTAAACGTTTTAAATCCCCCGGCAGATTATTTTGCATGTGAAAAAGACATCTGTTTTCTTTCATGTTAATAATATCTCTGTTTCAAAAGAGGCTGCGGGGGAATGCTGCGACAGAAAAGCACGCTAAAAGGAGATCGGTTCTGTATTCCTGACACACCAAAAACTCGACGCTGGTCTTATTGAGAGTTTCAGGAGGATTTTGACAAATCAGGGTGAGGCGTTTCCAGCATTTTAAGTTTATTTTTTTGCGCTCCTCCGTTACTTGATATTTTGGGATGAGATGGTACACTATTGCGGCAGTGTTGGGGTAGTTTCGTTTCTTAATGGTTAAAGGCTTGGAGAAGGTGTAAAAAATAGTTATAAAATGCATAACGTCAAATGTTAAATTATTAAATTCCAAATGCACTTAGGGCACAATGTTGCATGGCCCTCCCCAGCTTATCTCCCGAACTCACTGAACAGACTCAGAAATGGGCTTTCCATTGATTGAAATCAGCCTCTGATAACTCAAGAGCAGATTGTTTTCTCTTGGGTTTTCTCTTCATGAGTTTCCATTGCAAATTCCTCACCTCTCCTTTTTTTCGGTGCCTGCATTCAAAATTGCCAGTCAACCAACTGAGGCACATATCTGTGGTTTGTAGCCCCTGGCCTTTAAAGTCTTCTTTCTGGGATAAGGTAACAGTCTTCTTCTGGGATAAAGTGTTCAGACTGTACAATAGATGATCAATTCCATAGTAACATGCGGATTGTATACATACGCATACAGCCATTTTACTTTCTGCCAAGCAGATAAGACACAACTGAACTGGCTCCTGAAATGGTTCAACCTACAAAGCCGTAACAACGGAAATGGAATCGCTGCTGTCCACCTGTCAAGGCCGATGCAAGGTTGTCGATGCATTTTTTCCCGGGATGGGGCTTGTATATATCTATTTTATGTTAATATTCTTGCTATGGTGCGTCTGCACTGTAGAGGTTGACACCAGTTTAATGTCCATGGCTGATGCTGTGGAATTGTGGTTTGTTGTGGCGCCCGAGCTCTTTGACAGAGAGAGGCTCAATGGCTCACAAAACTACGATTCCCAAAATTTCATAGCACTGAGCCATAAAGTAGTGTCAACCTGGATTATTTCTGCAATGGATGCACGCCAGAGAGAGACTCTAGTAAACTGTGTGTGTGTTACATGCCAGATCGCTCTTTTTAAATTAGACAACGTAGTGTCGTGGCCATGTAGAGCCCAGCGAAATGGTTTGAGTGTTAGGGCTACACTCCGGAGGCCAGGGTTCGAATCCCAGCTCTGTGTGTAAAACCAATGCACGATCTCGGTCAAGTCCCACTCTCCAGCCTCAGAGGAAGGCAGTGGCAAACCCACTCTGAACAAATCTGGGTAAGAAAACCGTGCGATAGGGTTTTGTAAACGGAAATGACTCAAAGCCACAAGCAACAAACCTAAGGAATTACGTGAAGTCAAAGGCTTTCACCGCCGGCATCCATGTTTTTTGTGGGGTTTGGGGGCTATGTGCCATGTGGCCATGTTCTAGAAGAGTTTTATTCTCTACGTTTCGCCAGCATCTATGGCTGGCCTCTTCGGAGAATGCTGGGCATAGATAATATTATATTATCCCACTCTTTTCTGTGCCAGCATTCTCCGAAGGGCCAGCTAGATGCTGGTGAAACATCAGGAATAAATCTTCTTAACATGGCCACAGAGCCTAAAAACCCACAATTTAGCGTTTGTTTTTTCAGCCCATCCTGTTTTACTTAGCATCTTCTTGAATCAGACTGTTGGTTGTGGTCCATTTCTCCTAAATATCCACTTACAGACTTAACACAAGCAGATTTCTAGGATTTCAAGCAAAGTCTTCCCGTCCCACTGCAAGTTGGGAATCTGGGGACCTTTTTTTGTGCATGCAACTCTCTCCCAAAGAGAATGTATTGTATTTTGTATTGCGGGTCCCTGAAGGAAACAGAGGCTGGGATATAAGTATTTAAAAATATATAAGCCTCAAAGCTTGTAAGTGTGTGAATCGATTGGAAATAGCTCAATGAACGCGACAACTGTGTGCAATGTACATTATGGGCGTGCATCTGCGCCTGTTTTTCTTTTCCGGGTCCTCCCTTCCCTTCGGAAATGCCAGGCCCCCTTTGTGGAGGGTTTGTTTTCTCCTTTCTGGGCAACATTCAAAGCTGCGCACTTCAAGGCACTCGCAAGTGTTTGCTTTCTCGGCTGAGAGAGGTTGGCCCTTCATGCGCTGATATGGAGTGTGTTGCTCATCTTTTTTCCATTCAGGCCAAAACAATTTGGTAAACAAGGCCGGTCGTTAGTGTACTCACACCCAATGCATTGTAAGCAAAGCTTATTACTGTGGCATATGCAATAATTTTCAATGCGCAGCGTCTTCTGAGTGCGTTCTTAGGAGCTATCCTTGCTGCTTGGCTCCGGGGTGTTTTACGTACTTTGTACTGAATGCCAAGAGTTGGTTCTTCTTGAAGCAACAAACGCTGATTGTATGAAAAAGGGGAAAGCGGGGTTAGATACAGAGGGATTTCCCCTTCTTGCCCTCCCTCCAATCTGCCATCCGTGAACATTTCCCTCTCAAACTTCTAGCATTGCAAAGAGTGAGATGAAAATCATTCAGGATAGAATTTGTAATATGTGCTGTTTTCTCTTTCCTTGCTACCTTTGCTTGCCCCTTTTTTGGATGCGCAAGCTGCGTTTCTAAATGCTCAACAGATGTTTTTATTTCCTGCACCGATAGGAGTTTGGGGACTGGAAGGAAAATGTTATTCAGGAGGAGAAATTCTTACACCTTGGAAGAAGGTGATGGTGATAGGAGAGAAATAGGAAGGCACCCTAAAAAACCCGTTTTCTTCCTTGTCCTCTATTAGCTGGAGGTTCTAGTTGCATTGACATTGCGACGATGGCGAAGGAGGGCTGGAGAAACACAGACTTTCCATCTGAGGTTTCACTCATGTCTGCAAAAAAACGTGTTAACCATGCGCTAGGGAAATGTTCAAGATGATCCTATTATAGCTTGAGGAGTTAGCCCTATTTTGGAAGTTTGGGCTCTTATAGTTCAGATTAGGGTACCAAGTTGGGTCCGGAGAGGGCTCTTGTATCTTTAATGGCTATCGGAGAGGGAATTTCAGTAGCTGTTGCTTGTTCTGCAGCCAGAGAGACAGTGTGGTGTAGTGTTTTTGAACGTTGGACCATGACCTCTGGGACCAGGTTCGAATCTCACCTCGGCCATAGAAAACCCAGTGGATGACTCTGAGCAAGTCACACCTCTTCAGCTTCGGATGATGGCAATGGCAAACCCCTTCTGAAGAAATTTGCCAATAAACTTATGGTCCACCGGCCTGTTAAGGACTGCCAAAATAAAGCGCTTCGGGTCTGTATGGAAGTATGCTATTAAATGATGCATGGTCCCAAGAGTCCGGACGGTCGCCACCAAAGCACACTCCATTCCTAAACACTGGAGTGCAGCTTTGTGCAGCTTCTGGATTCTTAGGGTGCATGCATCATTTAACAGCATGCTCCAAAGAGACGAAGCAGCTTTATTTTGGCAGTCTGTAACAGGCCCATAAGTCAGAAATGACTTAAAAACATGCCAATTCCTTCTACTAACAATCTAAGGGTATAGGAGCCTTCTCCAGTTTCACTAATCAGAATTATACTTTTAAAGGCAATCCTTTGCCCTGGATTTGTCCCTTTTGTCCTCAAGAAGAAAGGCCAGGCTCGACAATCTGACTTATGAGACATGGTAAGCAGCACATCTTTATCAGAGGACAAAATAAACGGCGCAAACTGGATTTTTCTCCTTAAGCAATAGTGTTTACTGAGTTCGTGAAAACCGCAAAACAAGTCGTAAAGGAGTTTTACTTGGCAAAGTATGGCAGCGAAATGGGATGTATCTATTTGAGTCTGTATTTTAAAATTGAAAAATGTACAACGTTGTTGTGGAGTACGGTGCGCACAATAGGCAAAAGAGAAGAGAGAGATGGGAATATAATTAATAATATAATGAAGAAGAATACGAAGAAGAATAAAGAAAGGGTCAAAAGGATGAAAGAGCCTGAATTTACATGAGAAATGGTTCAACATCAAGGAAGGAAAGCAGCTGTAGCGCAATATCCAAAAACCCCTTCAAGGCACCAGCGAAATGGATATTAGCTGTGTATACATGAATTTAAATATAATATATATGGGGATATAGATAAAGGAAGGGGAGTGAAAGGAATCCATGGCTTAAAAAAATATCCAAGAAAGCTCCTCGCCCACACTATGCCTTGTCCTCAATTTGCAACGAAATTGTCTATAGGTGTTACAATCTCTGCCAGGAAATGGTTTTTTATCAGAGGAAACACCTTCAGCTTTCCTTGAGGGCTG
>NC_056532.1:5338202-5338286 GCF_019175285.1 Sceloporus undulatus | reverse complement strand
CTCTTTGCTTATAGTCTAGATCAAATTGTCTCTTTGCTTATAGTCTAAATCAAACTGTCTCTTTGCTTATAGTCTAGATCAAAT
>NC_056532.1:5337715-5338192 GCF_019175285.1 Sceloporus undulatus | reverse complement strand
TGTCTCTTTGCTTATAGTCTAGATCAAATTGTCTCTTTGCTTATAGTCTAGATCAAACTGTCTGCTTATAGTCTAGATCAAATTGTCTCTGCTTATAGTCTAGATCAAACTGTCTACTTATAGCCTAGATCAGTCTGTCTCTTTGCTTATAGTCTAGATCAAATTGTCTCTTTGCTTATAGTCTAGATCAAACTGTCTGCTTATAGTCTAGATCAAATTGTCTCTGCTTATAGTCTAGATCAAACTGTCTACTTATAGCCTACATCAGTCTGTCTCTTTGCTTATAGTCTAGATCAAATTGTCTCTTTGCTTATAGTCTAGATCAAACTGTCTGCTTATAGCCTAGATCAATCTGTCTCTTTGCTTATAGTCTAGATCAAATTGTCTCTTTGCTTATAGTCTAGATCAAATGGTCTCTTTGCTTATACTGTAGTCTAGATCAAATTGTCTCTTTGCTTATAGTCCAGATCAAATTGT
>NC_056532.1:5337539-5337615 GCF_019175285.1 Sceloporus undulatus | reverse complement strand
TCTCTTTGCTTATAGTCCAGATCAAATTGTCTCTTTGCTTATAGTCTAGATCAAATTGTCTCTTTGCTTATAGTCT
>NC_056532.1:5337216-5337529 GCF_019175285.1 Sceloporus undulatus | reverse complement strand
AGATCAAATTGTCTCTTTGCTTATAGTCCAGATCAAATTGTCTCTTTGCTTATAGTCCAGATCAAATTGTCTCTTTGCTTATAGTCTAGATCAAATTGTCCAATTCATTCCATTCTGACTATTATTGTTATTAAAAATATTTCCATTATCGTTACGGTTGTGTTTTAATCCACTTCCTAAACTTGCTCAAACAAATCGTTATCAGATTAATTCCATTTCATTCCAACATTATCTCTGTATAGTTTCCTTTTACTTCCAGCTTCCCACATCCTATAAAAATCTTCCATTGGCTTCCTTTTAGTAAGGAAAGTTA
>NC_056532.1:5309766-5337116 GCF_019175285.1 Sceloporus undulatus | reverse complement strand
CCATTGCCCGAAATTGCATGTGGTAGTCTATCACGCAATAACGTTAAGCCCCACGATTGCGTCCGGAGTGACTTCCCATTGCCCGAAATTGCATGTGGTAGTCTATCACAGAATAAAATTAAGCCCCGTGATTGAATTCGGACTGACTTCCCATTGCCCGAAATTGCATGTGGTAGTCTATCACAGAATAAAATTAAGCCCCGTGATTGAATTCGGACTGACTTCCCATTGCCCGAAATTGCATGTGGTAGTCTATCACGCAATAACGTTAAGCCCCACGATTGCGTCCGGAGTGATTTCCCATTGCCCGAAATTGCATGTGGTAGTCTATCACAGAATAACGTTAAGCCCCATGATTGCGTCCGGAGTGACTTCCCATTGCCTGAAATTGCGTGTGGTAGTCTATCACGCAATAACGTTAAACACCATGGTTGCGTTCAGATTGCCATTAGATTATACTTCCAATTCCCCTTGTCTGATAAACTCCTTAGCCGTGTCCGTTTCAACTTTTGTAACCCACCATGGCTTCAGTTGTGATAGGGATATCTGCACATGCATTCCTTACATGTGCAGGTGTCCTTTTTCGGGTGTTGTGGCATTTCCTTATTCTCTAGTTTAATACACATTTACTGGGGTTAGGGGTGAAGGACCCCCGTGAAGGTGGAAAAACCGCAAATACAAAAACACTATTCTTTTTACCTAAGAGAATACCTCCCTTGGGATCTCCAGGTCCTCCAATGCAACTCTGTGGTCAGCAACCTGCCAAAGGTTGATCATAGCATCACGCTGGAGGACCTACAAATGCCTAGAGAAGTGCTTTCTCGAGGAACGTCTAGGTTCCCCAGTACAACTCTATGGTCAACGTTTGGGAAAGTTGCACCGGAGGACAGGGACATAGCCAGGATTTTAGAGAAGGGGGGTCCAGACTAAGTGCCACCATTATAATGAGGCTTGGGCACGGCGGCACAGCAGCACACACCATTCATTTTTCTAATGGAAGGGGGGGTCCGGACCCCAAGAACCCCCCCCCCTTGGCTACGTCCCTGCGGAGGACCCAGTAAGTCCTATAGAGAGAACGTATTAATCAAAACCCGCAAATAATCGAAGCCGCAAAGGTCAAAGCTGCAAATGTGGGGGGCCAACTGTGAAATTTTAATTGTAAATTTTGTACATTTTTAATTGTATTGTGTTTTTCTAGACTGATTTGGGTCCCAGTCTTGGGAGGAAAGTGGGCTATAAATAAATATAATAATAATAATAATAATAATAATAATAATAACAACAACAACAACAACAACAATAATATAATAGTGGTCAAAGCCCCCCACCCACCTAACTGTAAAGCCCTTGAAACTAAGCCTATGCTTCATACCCAGCAGACAGGATGAGAGAAGTATCTGACCACATCCCCATAGCCAGGCACAAAATGAGGGCATCATTTCTTAAACAGAGGCTAGATAGCCATCTGTCGGGGATGCTTTGATTGAGAGTTTCTGCATGGCAGGAGGTTGGACTGGATGGCCCTTGGGGTCTCTTCCAACTCTACAATTCTATGATTCTATGGTACTGAGATCCTCCAAAGGTCTTGGTGCCGCTACGATCATTGAGCATTTGGCTATGAGGAGGTAGCTAGTAGTCATCCTATATTGTATTCAGGATCCTATTACATACTTCAGCTGGGTCCTGCACCCGGGAAAATCTCTGGGTCAGGTTGTTGGTGCCAGGATATATACAAAGGTGTAGCGATAAATGCTATCAAGTACAGACCTTCACTGTGTTAGTCCTCATCCCATAGGAACTGCCACGACTGGCGTCTGGACTTCCAAATTTATCACTGTAGAGATGCAGGCAACTGTCAACCAGGAGCGAATCTTCTGCAAAGCTAATGGGTCTTGCCTGCTTAAATACTTTGGGACACAAAAGGGGACAAAACTGGGGAAACACACACATGCGTACACACAGCCGCACCAGGAACTGTGGCTAAATTTGGAGAGAGCTGGGAAGTCCAAGGAACAGGTTGACCACAGACAATGTCATAGTCCCTGCTATTAAAAAGGTCTTAGACACCTAAAGGAATGGGAGAAGGGAAAGAAAATGGATCTGGCTGGTGCTGGATGCCAAAGAACGCTGTGGGATCTTGACCTCTAGCAGCTAATTGCATTCATTAATTAAGCGGTGTGTAAAGAAGAAGCACTTTCTCTTGTCTTGTCCCTAATCTTCTACTAATCAATTTCAATCCCAAGATACCATGGTCAGAGAAGAAAGGAGGAAAAATGGAACTCTCTCCCGTTTCTCGGCGCCATGCCTATACTTTACAACCCTCCGAAGGCATTAAGCAAGCCAACTAGGCCCCTTAAAAAGGGGTTACCTTAATCGACGCACTGTTTGCAGTGTATTTACCGTGGAACGGGAGTGCTGCGCGCATGAACAGGCCAAGGTACAGGAAAGGTATTTACGTGCCGAGTGTTCCTCTGGACGGCTGGCTGCAATCCTAGCAGGTGTATCTAAAGAGCTGGTACAGCGCACACACAAGATAACAGCGTGCGACGTAAGCGCATGAACTCCCAGGCAGATAAACAACTGCATTCACGACCGATAATGTCCTTTAGAAAGGCTACTCCCTATGCAAGCTTTCAAGGCTTCGCTTGCCCCGAGAAGTGCGACAAAGACGTCTGTGTAACTCGAAAGTGTGCATATAACAACAACGCACCCATAATTATTTTGGGGTATTTATGGAGACCGATAGTTTTTATGCAAGGGTTCGCTGACACCTGGGAATTATTTCAAGGGTTCTCCCAAGGTAAAAAGATTGAGAAGGGATGGTTTAGACAAAGACGGATCCTGGAACAGAGGACAGGGAAGTCTGGCGGTGCCCTAAACCTTTACTAGGATTGAAATGATCTGGCAAAATTGCGCCAATAAGACTCCAATATAGTTGAGCCTCCTCAGGCATCATCAATCAGAAGTGAACTAAGTGATCAAGTGCTAACAAATATTAAGACACTGACTGTCACTGAACCTTTCTAAGAATCATAAAGGCTGCCTCCAATCTGTCCTATGCACATTTACTTGGGAGTAAGCTATGCTGAACAAATGGAGAGTGCTTCTAAGCAGACACCGCACATGTAAGAATCTCCATATCTAAACATATTTGAATGATAATGGATGGGAAAATTAAGATTTGCCCTCCACTTGCACGTACATGGAGGTAAATAAATGTACACTTATCCTTCCATATTTGCAACTTTGATATTTGCGGGTTTGATTATTCACAGATTTGATTCATATGTTCTCTCTAGGAATATTTAGGTCCTCCAGTGCAACTCTATGGTCAACATGAACCAAAAGTTGCACCGAAAGACCTAGAGATTCCTAGAGAGAATACTCTACTAGGCATTTGTAGCTCCTCCAGTGCAGCTCTATGGTCAATGTTAAGTAAAAGTTGCACCGAAAGACCCAGAGATTCCTAGAGAGAATACTCTACAAGGCATTTGTAGCTCCTCCAGTGCAACTCTTTGACCAGTGTCTGTCAGATGTTGACCACAGAGTTGCACCGGAGGACCTAGAAATTCCTAAAGAGGTGTCCGCTCAGGTAAAAACATTGCGTTATTTGTGGATTTTCCATATTCACAGGGTCTTGTACCCCTAACCCTAGTAAATAAGGAGGGACAAGTGTAATAACAACCTCCCTGTCACTACTGAGTCCCCCCCCCCCAACACACACACCTTAAAAAAAGTTACAGAGTCCCTATAGACAAATATCGCAATTCTACAATCCACATTCCCTGCTTGGCCATGAAACTCACTGGGTGACATTGGGAAAATCACACTCTCTCAGCCTCAGGGGAAAGCAAATCTGAACAAATCCTGCCAAGAAATCCCCCCGACACATTCGCCTTAGAGTTGCCGTAAGTCAGAAATGACTTCAAGCACACAACAAGCCACTGACTTGTGCCAGAAAACTCCTTTGGTCCACTTTGTCACAGCTTTGACATCCACAACGGAACACAAAGCAACACTTGGGACCATGAGGGGTCCCTCCTCCATCACTTACATTTAGGGGGGCTCACCCATAACTGTACATGTAACACCCCATAACAGTATATGTAACTAAAACCAGTTAAACTACAAAGGGAGTAAAAGGATATACTTAAGTTATAGTGTTGTTACTGGGCAAAGACATTAATTTCAAGGGATTCGTTTCAACCTCCGAATATCTCTCTCTCACACACATTACTGCAGTTTGATGCCCCTTCAACCACCATGGCTGCATTGCATGCAATCGTGGGATCTGTAGTTGGCAAGAGTATTTAGCATCCCCTGCTAGGGAGCTCTAGTCCACCCACCCCTGAAATACAGTCCCCCAAGTACTTGCATTTAATAATCTCTCTTCTCGGGGTACCATGCAAACTAGAGTTTCAGTTCCTGTGGCAATGATCAATGAAAGAAAGATAACAGATCCTTCTCTCCTGGTGGGAAGAAAAAGGGAGATCAAGCCCATATGCCAGCATAGTCCTTATCCCAACGTTAGATGGCATTTATTTGTTTTAAAGACCTCAAATTAAAGGCCCGGCCCTCCTCGCAAGCGTGTTGGTGTGTTTGCTGCAGTACATGACAGGGAAAATGAAAATATTAATGTTTGAGGTGCAGCAGATGGCCTGTAGGAAGAGAAAGCAGACTGGCAGACAATACACTTGACTCCACAAGCCTGGAATGTCTTTGGCAAGTCAAATGTTCCAGCAGCAGAAGCAGCAGGGGAGGAGGAAAAGTCAGCATTGGCATCTCGGGTCTGTAATACGAAGGCAACTATTCCCTCGTCCCCTTTCCTACTCCATCTCCGTTTCGGTTCTGAAGGGCTAAGGCAACGCCGGGAGAAATCTGCAGAGTTGTGCCGCCTTGAGTCCCTATGTTGGGGGAAAGTCGGGATATAAGAAAATACATTACTATAAGAAAATACAATACTAGTATTACTAATAATGAAACTGGCTAAAGATGATGGTGGCTTAAACCAAAATCTGTGGCTGATCAACTTATTAGAACGAAGCACCCTTTTAAAAGAGCGCATCGCACATAAATAGAATGAACGATCTTGAGACGCTAGCTTTAGAAACCAATGAAGTCGAACTGTAGCCCAGGGTTCATCTGCACTGCAGCAATAATGCACTTTGACACCGCTTTTAAGTGATGTGGCACCATCCTAACGATCGTGGAGTTTGTAGTTTTGCAAGGTGTTTGGTCTTCTCTGCCAAAAAGAGCACAGGTGCCTCACAAAACTTCAAATCCCAGGACTCTGTAGGATGGGGCCATGGATGCACCTCTTTTTGGCAGAGAAGACTAAAGACCTTACAAAACTACAAACCTCAGGATCCATAGGATGGGGCTACGGCGCTTAAAAGCGGTGTCAAACTGCATTACTTCTCCTGCGTAGATGCACCCCTCCAGTCTTTCTAGTCTAAGTAACCTACTTCCCGCACAACGTTCCCTTTAACATTTCCCAGAGGATAAAAACAACATGGTTACAAGATTAACTTTCCAAATGATTAAATGAGATAGCTCCCACCATCCGCCATCCCATTTAAAACAGACACACAACCCGATCATCAGAATTATAACAAAGGAACATTTTGAGCCACGAAATGAAGCATGTTTATTTTAAATGCGGGAGCAAAACAGGCAGAAAAGGGTTGTTTCCAGTACTGACGCTGCAGCCTTTTAGTAAGGTTGCCAAGTCTACCTTATTATAAGGGAAGTCCTTTATTTGAGGGCTGGAAAGTTAGTCCTGGCAGGCCTCCCTTATTATATGGGATTTCCCAGATGTGTGGGTCGGAAAGCTTTTCCTTCTATACAGACTCCACGACAGCCGAAAGATCCTGGTTTTGGTATGTGTGAGGACTTCATAAAGACAGAAATGCATGCTAGTATAGGCAAATCCTATTGATTCAGTGGGTCTACTCTAGACAGGAGCAACAGTCAGGGTTAGTTAGGATTTAGGCCAATATATTTCTTTATATCCAACCTTTTCTCACTTAGAGACTCAAGTCGGCTTCTTGTTTTTATTTTGTGACTCCAAGACATTTTTGATTTATGTTGAACCTATCACGGGGTTTTCTATGGCTGGGAGTATGTAACTCATCTAAGGTCATAAGTGGGTTTCCATGGCCGAGCGGGGAATTCAATTCTTAACCCTAATCTCCGAAGTCATACAAACAAAAACCCATAGGATCAACACAATATACTTGTTGGAGGCTTTCGAAGCTCCATCGGCTTCTTCATCAGGCAAGATGAAGAAGAAGCCCATGGAGCTTCGAAAGCTTGCAACAAATTGTGCATTTCGTCTGGCCAATAAAAGATTTGTATTTGTATTTGTTAAACGGCCAACACAGCTACCCCTGAATGTCTCCAGAGTCATAGTCCAACTCTTGAA
This sequence comes from Sceloporus undulatus, assembly GCF_019175285.1. Lineage (NCBI taxonomy): Eukaryota > Metazoa > Chordata > Lepidosauria > Squamata > Phrynosomatidae > Sceloporus > Sceloporus undulatus. Next base: position 5,330,692 of record NC_056532.1, on the reverse strand, counting down.
CCAATACACCATGCTAGCTCTTCTCAGTGTGCTTACAACAGTTACAACAACCATAGTTCAAAGTTCGCAGCAATCATACATTTGAAACCAGTAAAACCAACTAAAGCAACAAATAAAAGTCCGGCACATTATGCCAGAGAGCCAGCAATGTTTCGAGCATTGGACTATGACTCTAGGGACCAGGGTTCGATTCCCAGCTCAGCCATGAAACCCACTGGGTGACCCTGGGCAGGTTACATGCTCTCAGCCTCAGGGGAAGGCCATGCCAAACCTCCTCTGAGCCAATCTTGCCAAGAAAACCCCATGAGAGGTTTGCCTTAGGGTTGCCATAAGTCAGAAAAGGCTTGAAGGCACACAGCAACTTCATGCAAGGCCTGTTTCCCCTGGAAAATCAATTCTCAAAGGCCTGCTGAAATAAAAAATGGTTTTACCTGCTTGCAGAAAGACAGTTTAAGGAGGTAAAAGCCTATCCTCTTCAAGACGTGAGAACCTGGGAGCAACAACTTGGTCAATCTTGTAGCCATGGATTTCGACAGTTCCTCGTCGCTGTCTTGAAAACCTAGAAACACTAAGTCCTACACCTGTGAGTAAGCTCTGTGGAACCTGATGTGACTTATTTCCAAGCAGACATACAAATAATTTTATCAAATGCTGCAATTTATTTTTTTAAAATGACACAGGTTGATCACACATAATATAGAGAAGTGAATGCCAACACAGCAATTGAGCAGTTTAGTTAAATGTCCAGGCCTCTGCCTTCTTCTATAACAGAAATGAATGCTGCAAACCAACAAGGTGACAGTTTTACGGACAGCCATGGAATATGAGATGTACAAAAACGTTTGTGGAAAAACTCAAAATCAAAGGCTCAAAAGACATTAAGCATCGTCTTCCAGATCAAGTCCAATCGTTGTTACAATCTTGAGTCTATGGAGTCTATGGATCCAGAAATGTTCTGTTCTTCTCCTCTTTCTTTTTGCAGTGGTCTTATACACCACTGTTGGAGGGAAGAGTCTAAAAATGGTTAAAATAGCTCCTATCCCACTCTTTCCTTTACGGAGAGTTTTCAAGAAGAGTCGCCAGGGGCCATAACCTGCATTCAGAAGTGCTGTTTCTTGTAGTATAACATTGTATTTGTACAGGACTGGCTGCACAAGGACCAGAGGAGCTGAAATAGGAGAGCAAAGAATCCAGCCAGGAATCCAGGGGAGCAGCTGCCAGTCAGTGTCAGTGTCAGTGTTGACCATACTAAGCTATTCTACTAGCAAAACAGGAAGACGGCTTACCATGGTTCCTGGAGCAGCGTCAGGATAAACCCTTCCAGGAGACCTAAGAACAAACCTCTTTGGATATAAGGTAAAGCAAGTATTAAGGCAAAAATAGACAAGACGTCCAATGCCTCCTGATCAGACTACCGTAATGTACTCTATGTGCCACTAACCTTTAAAAAGTCTCAGACGTCCTCTCCGCAATATTCAGCCCAAAAAGACAATGACCATCCCATGTAGTTCAGCCCTGAGATCTCCTGACCGGTCGAAATTTCCCTGCGTACGGTAAACTCTGCAATGCTATACATCAAAATAAATGTTGAAAGCGTGGCAGTATATTACGTGTTTCTGCTATTTCGGCACTTACCGCGACGTTGTAAAAGGCATCCCCCCATGGCTTGCTTGTACAAATGTTCCTGCCACCGATATTCAAGGCTATCGCAACCTTAATTTTTTTATCCAGAGTTTCCAGTGACATATCCTTGCCCTTCTTTGCTTGCTTGGCTTGCCAAAGATTTCTTTACAACCTGGAAAAAATGATTTGGAACAGTAATCTGCACAAAAATGGGAAGGCTTTTGGCATTCCAACTGCTTTGGACTGCAACTCCCAAAATCTCTGACTAACTGGCCTCGATGAATGGGGCTTCTGGGAGATGAAGTCCAGGTTCTCTGGAAGACCCCAAGACTCTTCATCATAGCAGCAGACAATCAATACAAAGTACAAAGAATATGCACAATACAACAACTAAGTTCCAAAATCAAGGGTAAGACAATAGTAATGTACACTCAAGTCCATTGACTTGGACTCAAGTCCCAGTCAAGTCGCTTAAATGATTTGACTTGGACTTGACTTGGACATGAATGATGTACTCACTTGACAAGACTCAACTCACAACTTGTATATTTTTAGCGACTGACTTGCTGCCCTAACTTCATCCAGAAATATTACAGAACAAAAAAATGGTTTTCCTCCCTTAAACACTTCCATCTTACTGTTTTTGGTCTACTGACACATGAGTAAAACTATACTTTGTGATAAAGGAAGACCTCACCTTCTGTAGACCTCCGCCTCAAACCCACTGTCTAATGTGCTTGCTGTTCTCCTCCAAGAAACACTTCCGACATTTGCCATTTCATATAAGGGACCCCAGTTTACTATGCCATTGTATTTAATAGGACTTGAGCATCCATGGATTTTGGGATCCATGGGTGGCGATGGTGGTCTTGGAACCAAACCAAGGGCCTTCTGTACAATATCCATAAGACCCAGCAAGCAAGGATTATGGGATTATACTCAAAAGCACCTGAAGGGTAGTTGCCACTTTCCTGTCTTCCAACCACAAATGTGTGCCATGAGAAACACATGAAATTAAATGTGCTTGTGAGGCTAAAACTATCACCCACAGAGGAGGCAACCATATGTGACCCATAGATTTCCCCTTGCCCGCCTCTGGTTTGACTGAAAGCTGTGTGGTTATTTGCTTTTTTAAATACATCTCTAGTTTTATTTTCTTAACTTTTCAACGTGCTGCTCAAGGGAATCTTGGCTTTGGTTCACTGGAGTGTTTCAGTGCTTCTTCCACTAAGTGTGGCAATGCCTCCCCATCTATTCACTCTGTACCTTGCCTTCTAAAAAACTTGCTCCAGACATTTGGAAAGCCCTGTGGAGCAGTTTTTGGTGCCCTGAGGGCTGTTGCTAAAAGGGAACTAAGGGCTCAAACAGATAAAGCTGCTTTGGGTAACTTTGGGTAACACAGGCCAAAATAAAGCTGCTTCAGGTCACTTTGTAGATATGCTGTTTAAATGCTGCATGTGTCCTAAGAGGCCAGAAGCCGCACCAAAGCAACGCTCCAGTCCTAAAGACTGGAGCGCAGCTTTGGCACAGCTTCTGGTCTCTTAAGATGCATGCGTCATTTAAACAGCATATCTACAAAGTGACCTGAAGCAGCTTTATTTTGGCCTGTGTGTTCGGGCCCTAGGTCCCAATTTCCCTAGTGTTGAAAACAACACCGAGGAGGCCAACAATGATGAAAATGTCACCCACATCCCTAGAAGGCAATGGAAACCATTTGGGTGCCCAGCATTGATTTTTAGCCGCCTTCCAAAGTTTTCTTAGAGGGCAGTCAAGCTCCGTAACCTGACAGTTGCCCACTTCTGCATACATTAGTACCCTCACCCCAAATTCAGCATGGTTGATTTAAAAGCAAAATGAATTCCCAATGACAAGCGATAGACCCTTTTCTGACAAGCGGCGCTCAGTCTTAACACTTGATAAGGCCTGATGAGATTACAATCAACTTAACACTTGAGCCTCAATATTGTTATGCTTAGATTGGTTGCTCCAGCGTGGAATGAAAAGATTCCTTTCCTGAAATAAAAATGTTCGCCGCAATTGTTTTTCCAGCTCAACCGCATGCAAGCGCAGCTATCTTGCCTGCGATCATAGTAACCCATGGTTTATGATGCTGCTTCCTCAGAAAGGAGGAGTTTTTACAGACCTCCCCAGTAAGTATTGAACATGCTGATGAATGCTGAGCCGTTGTCGCATGCAGTTTTGCGGTAATAATTAAACGGTTTAATTTGAAGGGGGGAAAAGAGAAAAGAAGAAAGCAAACAAACAGGAGTCATAATAGCCAACGTCGGCCCTCTACGGACCGGCAATAATTTAAGTGCCAAAGCACGAAGATTGGCTATTAGTACAGTTCAAAGACTCCCGACAAGATGCCAGAAGCTGCGCACTTGAAGCCTCCTTTAGTACCCCCTAAAGTGCCATCTGCAAAAAGAAATCAGACTCTCACATCCTAAGTAGCCTAGATTTTCTCGGTTGCAAAAGCCAGCCCTGGGCACCCTTGAGCCCAATAAGGGGCTGTGCGTGTTTTTATTGACTCGACACTGTTCTCACCCATGTCATTTAGTTCTTACATAATGAAGCATTTTCAAAATAGTGCGCCCTCCTCTCCTTCCTCTGGTTTTGGATGGTTAACCAGGCGATGAGACAAAAATAGCTAAATGATTATCATCATCAATGATGATTATTAATTAAGATCCTACCTCAGTCTACGTTTCATAACTTTACAAACCCTCAGCTCTGTCACAGAAATACAACAAAATTGTTAGCAAGCTGCGAAGATGTGCATCTGGCAAGAGTGCTCCAATGCACATGAGATACTTGTGATGCACATCAGGGATTTCCAATTGGCATTGGGCCCTTCCAGTGTGCATCAGGTAGTTCGGATGAGTGTGAAGCACTCTTCTTGTGCTCTGGCTCTTCTTAACTGGTGTTCGGATGTGCATCTAGGAACAACCACATACACATCAATGTGTATTTGGACTAGCACTGCCCAATGGCTGGTTGTATGTTGCAAAGATACAGCAGCCCCTGAGTGATTATGGATACTGAGAAACATCACTGGTAATAGGTAGCATAGAATCATAGAATCATAGAGTTGGAAGAGACCACAAGGGCCATCCAGTCCAACCCCTTGCCTAGTCGTGAGAGCTTGGAAAAGTTGCTTTCTCCCCCAACTCCAAAGCCTACAACCACGGCAGCTGGGGAATTCTGGGAGCCGCAGTGCCGAAAGTAACTTTTCCAAATACTGGGTCTCCACTAAGGCATGAAAAACCATCGCTGCTTACTTTGGACTTCTCACCAACCTGACCTTCCCCACAGGCTTGCTGGCAGGGAGCCATGCGCATCACCATCTTGAACTAATGGGAGGAAAGGCTGGGTATAAATGCAAACAATGAATGAATAAATAATTGGGGACAAAAACCACAGCGAAAGGGGGCAATGTGTCAGTTTCGCAAAGAAAGGTGATCCTCACTAAAACATACCCAGACTGTCTTCCTTCTGCACAATGGCATGCATTTCCATAGTGCAAAATAAAATGTCTCTCGCACCAAGTAAATAAATCATAAAGGCTAACACAAATCCAGCAACAAAGGAAGAAAACTGCAATATCGCAGTCACAATAATCCATTTGTGCCTCCGACGGCACCGGGAGGAGGTCATGTACAAAAGGCAAGCGAGGGGGGGGAAAAGAACAAGCCAATCGTGTAAAGGAGCATTCCACATCTTGACATACGGATCCTGCAAATGCCAACTGCAGGATTACATCATAGTGAGAAAAGGACAAAAGAAAAGAAATTTTGCTCTGCCAGCTCTTTAAGGAGCCGGTGCTACGAGAGGCTCGCCCATGCATACATGCGCAAACACAAACACATGAGTGTGGCAAGGTTTTAAGGACCTTTACATGCAAGGAGGTTCACTGGCCGACAAGGTCGAGGGGTACAACACCTGGACCAAGTCGCTTGGCCACAAGCAAAACAGACCCCACTGTATAGCTATCAAACTAAATCCATGTACCATATATACTTGCCTATAAGTCGACATCATGTATAACTCGAGGACAAGTTTGGGAGCCAAAATCATGGATTTTGATATGACCCTTGGATAGGTCAAGGGTAAAACTTAGGGGCATCTAGCAAAGGATCTAAAGCAGCGGTTCTCAACTTGTGGGTCGCAACGTCTTTAGGGGTCGGACAACCGTTTCACAGGGGTCATCTAAGACCATCGGAAAACACCTATTTCCAATGGTCTTAGGAACTGAGACGAAAATCGTTTTGTGGTTGGGGGTCACCACAACATGAGGCACTGTATTAAATTTGGAAGGTTGAGAACCACTGGTCTAAAGGATGAAGCAAAGCAAGGCAAAGTCAAAGTACTTACAAAATCCCAGCAGATATAACTCTTTGTACTTACTCTTAAGGCTGAATGGATGAGAGAGTAGAGAGGGTCAGTGCTTCCAGGACGGATTATACTCTTGCTTTTCACCAGAGGATGGTTCCTTCTTTTAAATAAGAGTTAAGATACGGTACTTATATTGGACCATGGATAAGTCGACTCAGATTTTTTGGGGTCAACTTTTGGACCTAAATTTCTAGACTTATACATGAGTACTTTTGCAAAAAGCAACTTTTGGGAAGAGGTGACCTGAAAGGCTCCAAAGCATCCACTAGGCCACTTTTAGACCCATGAATGGCGTTTCTAGAACATGGCCACACCGACCCCAAAAAACCCACACAAAACTAAGGATGTTGGCCATGAAATACTTCAATTTCACATTAAAAACGCTCTAATTCGGAAGTGTTTTTTCATTCAGTACTTACAGCACTTGGCACCCCCTGAAACAACGGCGCGCTGTGCACCCCACTTCTCCCGTAGCTTCTGCCAAAGAGAGCAAAATGAGAGTCAAAATATGTCACGTCGGTCCCTTCTTTTGAAGTTTTGCTATGAATGCACCCTCTCCCCGTCCCCAAATATTGCATATGCCGAATTGGAGTTTAATTAGATGGTAACCGTAGGGGCTTTTGTGCTTATGAGGTAATAAATACTCCTCAAGCTAATAAACTCTGCAGCAGTACGAGTGGTTATTAATCTCCTGAATACACACACACATATATATATACACAGAGAGAGAGAGGAGGAAAGGAGGGAGGGAGACCTCAAGTTATTACTGTTGTATCAAGATGTCTATTGATTAACTAATTTGGACAAAACACTGGAGGAATTTGCCTCAGTCCAGCTGAACAGATCACACCCAGAGAGATGGGTTTGGAGAACACAATCCTAGAGGTCTCCATTTGGAGAAGGAGTAAGGGATAATGAATAGTGTTAAGATTGAGATTTAGGCTATCTAGGTTAAAGTCTCAACTCGGTTATGGCACTGGTTGGCATTGTCTCTCTCCGCTTGATCTACCTCATGGGACTGTTGTAAAGAGCGAGAGGAAGGCAGTCTATTATTATTATTATTATTATTATTATTATTATTATTATTATTATTATTTTCCAGTGATGGCAAACCTATGGCATGCGGGCCAGAGGTGGCACTCAGAGCCCTCTCTGTGGGCATACATGCCAACGCCCCAGCACAGAGTCTGCCAGAGTTTGTTACTAGAAAGCCAGAGGGACATGGCACTTTGCAATTAATAAGTGGGTTTTGGGTTGCAGTTTGGGCACTCGGCCTCTAAAAGGTTCACCATCACTGTTATATTCTATACGCTTTGGGAGACAGTTGTCGTTGTGTGCCTTCAAGTCGCTTCCAACTCATGGCAACCTTAAGGTGACTCTATCAGAGGGTTCTCTTGGCAAGTTTCTTCAGAAGGGGGTTGCCACTGCCATCCTCTGAGGCTGAGAGAGTGTAACTTGGCCAACCTCACCCAGTGGGATTCTATGGCCAGGATTCGAACCCTGGTCTCCCAGTAGCATAGTCCAACATTCAAACCACTACATCACACTGGAGGATAGGAGAGATCTAAATGCCAGTCACAGCATTTGACAGTAACTGGTCATAAAAGGCAAGTTGCTTGCAATTAATTCCTTTCCCCAAGAACTAAGGTGTTAAAAGTAACTGTATGGTTATGAATTCAAAGATATAGCCAAGTCAGTTTATTGAATCAGCATGTATAGAGATGTTGTAGCACCTCTGAGACTCACTGAAATGAAGAAGTTGGCAGCATGCGCGTTCTTAGACTTAAGTCTACTTCCTTAGATGCATTTGGTGGAACAGAAACCAGGCACAGACATATATTTGCCATAGGTATGTGAGGATGTCAATTCAAATTACAAATCCTTTCTGCATGGACATGAAGTTGCAGGTTAGGAGTGACATCCTGTTGCTTGCATTTGTTGACAAAGAGGATACAGACATATATATGCCATTGGTATGTGAGGATGTCAAGTTCAACTTTCTTGAAGAGGTTGATGGATTTCCACTCCATTCGACTAAATGTGGGGCTTTCCATAGTGGCAGAGTTCAAAGATATAGCCATGTTTGTCTGTAGAGTCAGTCCGGAGAGAGATCTTGTAGCACCTTTGAGACTCACTGAAAGAAAGCAATTGTAATGGTTATGACTTAATAAGGCATAGAGCCAAGCTTTGCTGAAGACCCTCTTGCGCCTTCTCTCATCCCCGACTCCGGACTCTATTGCTTGCGCCGTCCTAACTGTTCCAAAGGTTCTTTGCCTAGCCTAGCATGTCAAGGATTTAGAAAGTAACTATTTCCGACTGTCAGGATTTATATCCCAAACAGCTGTGCCAAGAAGTCACGGGAATCAAACGGCCGTTTGGAGAGCACCATCATCTATTAACTTCTCCTCGGGTAGTTTCGATTTCAGCAGCTTTGCAAATAACCACAGAGTGCCAGAGCATCATGTTCAAATCTTCTATTTGTCTCCCCGAAGTTCAAAAATCATGCGTTGCATTTTAGAAAATATCTGCACCAAGCGTGGTACGTTTTTGGTAAACGTTGCTCCTGTAAATGTTTGAATTCTGTGTGCAATGCTGCCTTGTATCCGAGACTCTTCCCTGATATTTGCTCCGTTGCTCTGTGTCCTAGTCTCTGGAGCAGCAGAAAACAAGCTTGCTCTGTCCTCAATGTAACACTCCTCCAAATTTTTGACCAGGGCTATTATATCACCTCTTAACTGTCTCTCCTCCAGGCTAAACATACTCAGATCCCTAAGTCTTTCCGCATAAGGCATGGTTTCCAGGCCCTTCACCATTTTGGTGGCCCTCCTGATGGGTTTTGCCTGTCAATGAAAAGGGACGCCTTGGTTCTGGTGGAGGGCCGCAGCAGCTATGGGTTGGAGACATCATTGTGCGATAAGTATCACCAAAGCCGCTCTTTTCGAGGTGTAATCGCACTTTAAAAGCCACATATAGCCTAAGAGGAAGGCAAAGGCAAACATCCTCCGAATGGATCTGGGCAAGAAAACTCCCATGGGTCCCACGACTTTTGGGTTGCCATAAGTCACTTGAAGGCGCATCGCTTCATTTCTGCTGTTCCAGAGATAAGAACACCAGCGAATGGACTCAAGCTACAAGAAAAGAGGTGCCAGCTAAGCATTGGGAAGAATATACTGACTGTAAGTGGAATAGATGGCCCAGAAAGTGGTGGACGCTACTTCTCCAAAGTAGCGTTTGGATGGACATCTTTTGGCGGTGTTGGAAAGTAGGCTGATTACAGCCATTTGTAGAAGTTACAGCATTCTCTTCTTTAAAACAGAGAAGCGCGCATAGCGCATATATATATATATTCTCCTCCAAAAGAAAATGATCTGACTTCACCGTCTAAAATCCTCAGGAGGAATGCTATTCATAGAGCTTGCGCAGATGGCTTTACCATCCAGATAAAATCAAACTTAAAAAGAAAAATGCCTGTATCTTTGGGGAATGAATGTTTTTTAAGTTTGGGGATAACTGCGTTAGGATGGCTAACTTTATTCCCTCCTGCCTGAAATGTATTCCTCTTTAGCAAAAGGCGAATTACCAAATAAAATGGGCATTTTGCTTCTCTCTGCCGCCCGCGTTTCGCAGGCCTTGGCTAATATGGAAGGCAGCAGTCATCAAATTTATTCAAGTTTCTCTTGTCAACAATATCATTAACCAAATCCCTCAAATTCAAAGTTAATAAAAGCATCTGGGTTTTCTAGCACAGCAAGACCGGCTTGCATATTTAAACCACATACATAGATGAATTTGCATCGGACCAAATTTGCATATTAATGAAGGACTAATTGCTCTTTCAGTCAGTTGCATGCATATGAATTTACTACTCTTTGTATGATTTTTGAATGCTTGAAATGATCCAGATTTTTTTTTTTAAGGCATCAACTTTTTCTTTTTCAAAGCTTCATAAATATTTGTGGGAAGAGACTATTTTTAAAAGCTTACATTTACGTCTCAACGGAGAACTACAGTTTGGATACTATTTGGCCATTTCTTTTGGGGATATTTAACCTAATGATCCAATGAATTATAAAATGTTTACCTCTAACTGATGCCATGTATACACAGAATACTTGAACTCGTGTAGAATAGCCACCAGCCATCATTATAGGTGCATCTACACTATGGAAATAACGCAGTCTGATACCACTTTAAACTGCCATGGCTCCATCCTGAAAAAACCTGCGATTTGCAGCTTCCTGGGTCTCTGAAAGAGAAGGATAAAGACCTTGTAAAACTACACATCCCAAGTTTGTCTTCTACAGTACCTATATACCAAACGAAAGGGCTGATTTCAGTATTTCGCTGTAAAACAAAAATTAACATATTGTCTGCATTTGTAAGTTACACGCTTCTGTCCGTTTGATGGATTCACACACCAAAATACAGGATCCTTTGGCATCTTGTTCAGTTTACATAAGGGAGAAAAGTGTTCCCAAACTTCAAATAGGGGATATTCCTTATAAGGGACACCTGCTAGCCCAAATAAGGGGCATCCTTGACAATAAGGGATACTTTGCAACCCTATTCTAAGCTCAGCAATCAGGATATACCGGTGATGGCGAACCTATGGCACGTGTGCCAGAGGTGGCACTCAGAGCCCTCTCTGTGGGCACATGTGCCATCTCCCCAGCACAGGATTTGCCAGAGTTTAGAATCATAGAATCATAGAGTTGGAAGAGACCACTAGGGCCATCCAGTCCAACCCCCTGCCATGCAGGAAATCACAATCAAAGCATCCAGCCTCTGTTTGAAGACCTCTAAGGAAGGAGACTCCACTACACTTTGAGGGAGTCTGTTCCACTGTCAGACAGCCCTTACTGTCAGGAAGTTCCTCCTAATGTTGAGGTGGAATCTCTTTTCCTGGAGCTTGCATCCATTGTTCTGGATCCTGTTCTCTGGAGCAGCAGAAAACAAGCTTGCTCCCTCCTCAATATGACATCCCTTCAAATATTTAAACAGGGCTATCATATCACTTCTTAACCTTCTTTTCTCCAAGCTAAACATATCCAGCTCCCTAAGGCGTTCGTCATGGGGCATGGTTTCCAGACCCTCCTTTGGACACACTCCAGTTTCTCAATGTCCTAGAAAGTTGCAATAAATAAGTGAGTTTTGGGTTGCGGTTTGGGCACTCCGCCTCTAAAAGGTTCACCATCACTGGGACATACCAATACTGTAATATACTAATACAGAGAATATAGAGATTGCTGTTACTTTGGCCCACTTGGCCATACCTTACCCCCGTGGTTCTCAAACTGTGGGATGGAAGCCCTAGACAGGACACAAGAGTTGTTCAATGGGGGTGCAAACCTTGGAGGCCTTGAACCCCCCAAAAAAACTGTCCTGGAGGGGAAGAGAAAAGCAAGGAAGCTTACAGACTCTGCCTGGAGGATGGGGAGGAAGAGAGCTATTCCCTTAACATGTAAAAATAAAATACATGAATATGTGAACACAGACATTGAACAAACCAGCAATTTTTATTCATATACTTCATTGAGCAGGAGAGCACAATAGTCTGCATGTAGATGTAAAGGGGGTCACAAGGGTCCAAAAGTCTTAGAACCACTGAAACAAATGTAAGTCTGGACCATCTGAGCCTTGAACAGTCGCTTTTGGTATTCCTAAAGCCATTTCCCCAAGTGCACAAAATAATGTGTAAATCTTATTGTTCCCCTTGCACTACACCTTGCATGTCAACCCTGCACTATTATCCCCAATGCCCCAGGCGGGTGAAGATGGGAGATGCTCTGAGCAAACAAATAATGGCTTGCTTAGCCCAGCACATTCAAATGTGCCAGCCGCCAAAGACGTTGGACTACAGCTCCCATTGCCCCCAGCCAAAACGGCCACTGACACGATGATGGCTGGAGATGACAGCACTGTAATGTAACAACACCAAGTTGGGGATGGTTACCATAAAGCCAATCAAGTGAATTCCCTGATGCCTGTGGTTTCATCACAGATGCATAATAATAATAATAATAATAATAATAATAATAATAATAATAATAGGTTTTATTTATATACCGCCCAATCACAGTTTACAATAGAGGGGATAACAGACAGTTCCCTGCCCACAGGCTTACAATCTAAAAGACATGACACGAAAGGAGAAGGGAATGGTGAGGGGGGGGAGGGAATCAGGTCCAGCATTCTTCTCTCCCTCTGAGGCCTGGACCAAGGCAGATGGACCGGAGGGAGGGCTCTTCTTCTTCAGGCTAGCCCCTGATGGAACTGTATGTATGGACCCACTATCCTCCATCTCCCTCACAAATATTCTGAAGGCATGGCATGTAAGAGTCTGATCACCTTGGTTGCCCAAGGCAAGCAACAGCATTTGCAATGCCCACCCCCCGTCCCCCATGGTTCCTCCTGAATTTTTCTCTTTCATCCGGGAGGTAATTTCATCTCTAGAAAGAAAGTAACGGATCTGCTCTGGCTATATTTGGCATTTTGTGTGATGGGAAATGGCAAAATGAACAGCAAATATGGCCTTTTCCCTACCAAGACAGCTTATTGCTAACATGCAAATGGCATGATAGTCCATCTAGTCCTTTGGCACTGCACCGGGTTCTCCCCTTATACCTTGCCTTGTGATATATTGATATCAGAGTTCACGCATGTGGGAATAATAATAATAATTACTAATATTATATTTGTATCCTGCTCTTTTTCCAGAACTGGGACTCAGAACTGGGAACATATGGTCCTTTGGGTAGCCTGGGCTGGATTGGGCTTTATAGGTCATAACTAGACTGGCAGCCATCACAGCTGCTGTAATAAGGGAATCTCCTGCTCCCTATAACCAGCTCCAGATCTGACCCCACCATACACTTGGATAAAACTATAAAATTGGCTTCAATCTATTTTTTTTAACCTAATGCTCCATCTAGATTTAATCTCCTATCAACCTGTTCTGTTAATCTTATGAAATGTATCTCCAAACTCTGATTTTGTGTCTCTGTGTGTATTAACTCATGGACCACAGAGCTACTTTTTTACAGTGCTATATAAATAAAGCTTAATAATAATAATTTTGCTTTTTAACCTCACCTGTCAAAGAGTGGAAGAACCATCCATCGCAGTTGCGATAGTGCATTAAGCTGAAAGACCTGACCAGAACGTGGCATGACTTCACCCGGACTCTGCCAACTTGGGTCTGGAATGGAAATAGCATCCAAACTGTATACCTGGACTAGCAACACGGTGTGGTTGTCAAGACAGGGATGCAAAACCTACACACACACACACACACACACAAAAGTCACAAGATGTTTAGACACAAACAAAGCAAAGATCAGGTACTAAATCCAAGGAACAGTTCCAAAGGCTGAGAGCAACGACACACAAGAACCTGCTTCGTGAATGCAACCTCCCAAGCGTTTGTTGGTGCTTCTTCTGTAACATTCCTTATGGGAACGATGTATACGTCTTGTCTCAAAAGAGTGAACCAACACAAAATTTTAGAGCATGTTCATGGACAAATTTTTCAGCCACAGGTCGATTGCAACTTTGCACCGGACTTTCCACACAAGAATAAAAGCAAATAGTGCATTAAGCTCGAGGACCTGACCAGAACGTGGCATGACTTCACCCGGACTTTGCCAATTTGGGTCTGGAATGGAAATAGCATCCAAACTGTATACCTGGACTAGCAACACGGTGTGATTGTCAAGACAGGGATGCAAAACCTACACACACACAAAAAAAGTGCATTTTAATTCAATGTCTGGTGCATATTTATTTGCTTACCAATTTAGTCTTTCGTACCTTGAGGAATAATAATAATAATAATAATAATAATAGATGATAATGATGATGATGTATTTTATTATTATTATTATTTTATATATATATTTTAAAATCAGTTGAAAGATTCTGGGTTATGTGTTGGTTATATCACAGGCACTTGCCAGTCAACAACTCACACTCACACATACCTTGAATATTAGCCAACCTACTACTAGCCAGTCAGCATTTCCACATCTGGCGCTAGCCAATTGCCTCTTCCACAGCTGGTTTCCAAATCTGCAGAATACATGTCCCCCCCCCCCCCAGAAGCAACCCTCTGGAGAGGAATAGGTCCATTGGAACTGAACAAGAAGATGCCACTTCTGCAGCAACCCTCACTGCTTCTAAGGATACGACATTTGTCTTTACTCCAGTTCTGAGATGCTTCGTCGGCTGCTAAGGCTTGTCTTATATAGAGACTATAAATCCCAGGATAACAGAAATCAAATTAACAATTAAAACAACAACAATAGGGCACTGATAACACATAATCAGATCAGCTTGAATTACAAGGTACTAAAACTATGGCCAGGTTATAATGTGCTTTTTAAAAATTTCTATATTTGGAAGGGGGGAAAAAGGAGACTGATAATAATGTCCCCCAGAGCAATGAAACGCACAAAGAGATACTCTCCTGCCACCTCTTTAAATCATTAGTCCTGAGCTTAAATCTGGTACAAGGCAACTGATGAGCAATCTCATTCCCCCTTCAAAGCAGGGAGCAGCTCTCAGCAGTTTGCATTTCTTCACGCAGCAGATGTTTGGCTGTTTCAGGAGCGTCGTAAATAGCCCACGCCATCTAATACCTTTCAGAATGCTGATCTCAGTTAACTGTCGTTTCGCAAACTAGGTTTTTTTTCCCTGGAAGGTGGGCCAGGGAGTTTGTCCAGCGGGATCGTTTCTTTAAGGACAGGAGGAAATTTTTTAAACACGGACCTTGGAAAGGACCCTCTGAGGGGCCGATGACGAATGACAGAATCTGGGGATGCTTCAGGGATGTCATGGACAGAGAAAAAGGAGAACTGGCGGAGCTGGACTAAGCCATGCTAAGGCCTGAAACAATGCCAAGTTTAGGAGACTTATAGCACTGACTCTCTCCAATATGTAAAATGGGAAATTTGGGCCTGTTACAGACTGCCCAAATAAAGCTGCTTCGGGTCTCTTTGGAGGTATGCTATTTAAATGACGCATGGGTCCTATGAGTCCGGAGGTTGCGCCAAAGCCACACTCCATTCCTAAGCACTGGAGTGCAGCTTTGGTGCAGCTTCCGGATTCTTAGGATGCATGCATCATTTAAACAGCATACCTCCAAAGAGACCTGAAGCAGCTTTATTTTGGCAGCCTGTAACAGGCCTTAATGTTTGTATGTTGCTGCTTTTTATTTTGAAGTTGCTATTAACATGATAGGGCCTAAATACCTTGGAGGCACCATATCTTGTTTGACAGTAGTAGTTAAGCAGGGTCAGGCCTAGTTACGACTTGGACAAGGGATGACCAAGAAATACTAGGCTGTTATTCAGAGGAAAGCAATGGCAAACTACATGCCTAAGGGAAGCCTACTGAAATTCATGAGGCCGCCATAAGATGAAGGCACCTTGTTGTTTTGTACCTTCAAATCGTTTCCGACTTAGGCCGATCCTAAGTCAAATCTATCATGGGTTTTTCCTGACAAGATTGGTTCAGAGGAGGTTTGCCGTTGGCTTCCTCTGCGGTTGAGAGAGCATGACTTGCCTATGATCACTGAATGGGTTTCCATGCCTGAGTGAGGATTTGGTCTCCCAGAGTCTTCTCCAGCACTTAAAGCACTATGCAACTCTTGAAAGAACCTATGCACAAAACAGCAGACTTTAAGCTGTAGTTGACTTAGCCTGTGTGTAAATCTATGACTGAAAACAGTTTATATGGCTGACAAAGAAGAAAAGAGAATCAAGCAGCAGCAGACTTTTCCACATCCAAAGAGAATGCATGGGGCTCTGTAGAAAATCCTAGCAAGTGTTGGCCCTGAATACTCCCCAGTTTCAATGTTGGACTCCCCACTTCATCCCCTGCACCCCAGAACATGCCACGACAGAGTTTGCAAAGTCAGTGCTTGGTTATCAGGATGCTTTCCTGCTCCGAAATCCTCTTTGGGGAGGAGAAAGATCTGCTAAAGAAGAGAGAGCGGAATGAGGAAAAGAAGGAAACCCAAAGCAGTGAGCCATTAAAGCATCCTGATCCAAAACTCTTGGGCACGGCTAAATAAAAATGGAAAGCAGTCATCCAGTTAATATAATTAGTGGGATAATTAGAGTAATTTAAGTGTCCCCTTCCCAGCAGAAGTGCACAGAAAAGGAAGAGCGAGCAGATTAGATGTGTGCCGCCTTCTTCCTTGCTTTTGGCTGACACCTTCCATAGTCCGTATTTTCCTTTTCCTTTTCTACATTTATAACCAAATAACTTTATCAAGTACAAGCCAATGCAGTGAGCGCTGGC
This sequence comes from Sceloporus undulatus, assembly GCF_019175285.1. NCBI lineage: Eukaryota > Metazoa > Chordata > Lepidosauria > Squamata > Phrynosomatidae > Sceloporus > Sceloporus undulatus. Next base: position 5,314,372 of record NC_056532.1, on the reverse strand, counting down.
CTATGACTGGAGACCAGGGTTTGAATCCCCGCTTGGCCATGAAAACCTATTGAACGATCTTGGGCAAGTCATAGTCTCTCAGCCTCAGAGGATGGCAATGGCAAACCCCCTCTGAAGAAACTTGCCAAGAAAACCCTACAATAGGGTTTCATATGATTTATTTATGGTTACATTACATGTATTTTATTATACATATTTTATACATAGTCTATTATGTATTCAGCCATATTTTTCCGATGAACTTATCTTAGTTAAAATGCCTTATTGGTTTGCAATACACTTACAGAACTCTGAACAAGGCAAAGGCTCAAAATCATACTTTACTAGCAACCAAGCTCTGATTGAATCTACATTTAAACTATTCCTTTTGTTTGGCCATTGTGCTGAAATAAAGGGGGGGAAACCCTTCAACATTTGCATTGTGTCCTCAAGCAGCCCATTGCCTAACACATTTGCTGTCCTTTTTCCCTCTGAAAAACAAATGCATCCCGAGCTCCGGGGTCAAGCTTTGTCTTTCTAGGAAGAAATAACTTTAGAAGGATCCAGTTTACAGCGAAGACAGGCTGCCAAGTAGACCAATTTCTCAAAAGGGAATAGCAAACGTGGTGTTACTCAATATGCTTCTTAGTCCTGCTCTAAACGGAGGGTGCTTTGGAATTCCTCCTAGACAGAAATGTAAGACATGTCCTGGAAAAGAAGAACGTCTAGCCATCCTGGGCTGAACATCTTGTCCTTTTTGCAAAATATCTTGGGCCACTCCTGAAGGAAAGTTGGAGATGTAGATCAGATCCTATTGGTCTGTTACAGACTGCCAAAATAAAGCTGCTTCGGGTCTCTTTGGAGGTATGCTGTTTAAATGACGCATGGGTCCTAAGAGTCCGGAGGTCGCACCAAAGCCACACTCCATTCCTAAGCACTGGAGTGCAGCTTTTGGTGCAGCTTCCAGATTCTTAGGATGCATGCATCATTTAAACAGCATACCTCCAAAGAGACCCCAAGCAGCTTTATTTTGGCAGTCTGTAACAGGCCATTGACATCCCTCCCAGCCCTTCTTGTTCTCTGTAAATGTAGCTGTAACCCTCACATTAGCTATGGAGGAATGGATTTTCCTGCTGTCCCATTGCAGGGGGGTACTGCCCAGCATAGGCCATTAAGATCCATTAGCTTTACAAAAGCCTCGCTCCTGATAAGAGATTAAAAAATGGTTAAACCTGGTCTCTAGATATGAACGAACGCAGCTGTTTGCATTTCGGAGAAGTGGCACCGGGGGAACTATCACGGCAAGTGCTTACACTTTAACATTTACCACCACACCTCATGTATATGGGGCTTGTTTTACGATTTTATGGTGGCGCAGTAAGCCACTTTGGGGTCTTACACCAATGAGAAGTGGTACAAGAATCATTCCAGTGAATAACAACAGCGACATATAAACAGTAGTCACCCACGCCACAATATTCTGTTGTGCGTCCCACTTTCTATTAACAGACAGACTTGCGGTAAGAGTCGAATAAGAAGGAATGGCAGGATGGCGGTTCAGGAAAGATGGGTTGAAGAGAGGCGGCTCCGTCTTCCAGCAGACCGGCATGTAGTCGTTGCTGAAAGCCTCCCACGTTTCGTTGTCCTTCAGCATTAAAGACGCGGGTCACGCAGCTTCCTACAGGCGTCAGCAAAGGAGGAAAACTATTATTTGTTTGTTTCAAATGTCTAAATGGTTTCTCGGTCTCTGGAAATCAATGGGTCTGCGAGCGCAAGGGAAAGGTGCACTGAATATTGTTAACGTCCTAGCATTTTGTGCCTTGGTTATTTCTCTCCTTTTTCAAAACAAAAAGAATAACAACAACCACCACAACAAAAAACACCCCGCCGCTGTGTTCCAGACTGATGGTTTCAATTATTTCTTTCACCCAACAGCCTTGAAAAAGAATGCTTCTCTTCTTGATCAGTAAACTGGATGATGACTCCCCTCTATCACAAATTCCCTAGCTGGGCACCTTGTTTATGTGTCTGAGTTAAAACTGCATTTGCCATCTGCCAGCCCAAATTGCCTACAACGATCCGACGACTTCAGCATCCAATGGCAAAATGCAATGTAGAGCCGCAGGTCTGCGTTCTCCCCCTCCATTCCTGCACCCAAGTCTCCCTTTACATCGGGACGAAAACTACAAACTCCACAAACCCCTAGCCGGCATGGCAAACGGCACATTTGCCAGTTCGCCCCAGGTCCTGAGGTCTGCAGGCCAAAAACTGACCTGTCTCCTGGTAATATCATGACTTCTTATGCATTATATACCAACCGGTGTTGAACACAGCTTGACAAAAAGGGAGAGAAAACGTATTTCCCTGTTTGGAAATTAAGACACAAACCTTAGCTGAAAGGGCTGTTCCCAGATCAAGGAGATGGAGTAAGGAACATTTACTCATTACTTGCTTCTAGTCGGAAGATAGATGCAGAGTAGAGCAGAGGGCGAGCCCTGGCACCACACTGAATAGAAGAGAAGGAGAAAGGTAACTAAGTGAATACACAGACCCCTGGAAATTCTTTGCAAGCTTTCTCAAGAAACCATTGACGCCTTGCAAACTGTAACAAGCTGCTAGGCGTCACCTACGCACTGCAGGATTAATGCAGTTTGACGCTGCTTGAACTGCCATGGCTCAATGCTACGGAATTTTGTTTTGAGAGCTATTTGGCCTTCTTTGTCCGAGAGCTCTGGCGCCACAGCAAACTACAAATCCCAGAATCCCACAGGATGGAGCCATGGCAGTTAAAGTGGTGTCAAACTGCATTAATTCTGCAGCGTGGAGGCAGTCTACTAGCTGCACACAGTCCTCCCCTTTTGTCCAAAGCTAAGTCCCTCAAAACTGGAATAGCTGCACCCTCGTCTCGCAAATGGATATGATCCATGACCTTACGTTTTCATGGGTCATATCCAGGTGGGATGCATGCCCTAACCCTAAATCCTAACCCTGACCCTGACAATGACCCTAAACCCTAACCCTAAACCTTAACCCTAAACCCTAACCCTGACCCTAAACCCTAAACCGTAACCCTAAACCCTAACCCTAACCCTAACACTAACCCTGAAGATGCCAGCCACAGATGCTGGCGAAACGTCAGGAATAAACTCTTCTTAGAACATGGCCACATAGCCTGAAAAACCCACAAGAACTATTAAATTCAATTGTTGGCCCCACAGAACCCAGAACGAGGTGCGCAGGTTTAATTCAGGGATGGCGAATGTTTAGCTCTCCAGGTGTGCTGGACTGCAGTTCCCATGTGTTTTCTAGCCAGCGCAGCCCATGCAAAAGGTCCAGCGCCGCAAACTGCTCACCCACCATTTTCTTTCTTGATAGGGCCCCAGAGATAAACTTGCTAATTTCTTCCTTGCTCCAAAACTTTCCCGTCCTCTCCATTTATAGCAGGCAGTACCGCAGCGACAATTCCCTCTCCCGCCAATCTGTTTGGCTCACAGACGCCAGGGCTGACACTGAGAAAAAGATAGAAAAGGAGGGAGGGGGGTTCAAATCTTGCGCAGCTGCCAACTTAGCATTCGAAACTCCCAAGCTGCATGGTTTTCCCCATATGCTACGTAAAAGCGCGGCTTGGCTTCCCGTGCCAAAGCTGCCGCATTTTGGAGAACAAACCATCTCTTCCCCCCACCGCCCCAGCCTTCTCCTTGCTTAATGTTTTCATTTATATACAAAACAGACCCCTCATCCCGCTCGACGTAAATGTAAAATAATTTACAGTAAATAATAATCATCATCATCATAATTTTTACATGCAGTATTGATTTTGGCATTTCCAAACCCGTGAAAGTCGACCGGGGGTGTGTGCGTGTTGTAAATCCGCACATAAATTGGCCAAATGAAACGCACAAATGACAGAAGAGAAATTGGTCACGGGAGGGTTGTATGTGTCAGCGGTGTGCTATTTAGCTAGTTAGATGAGAAATATATCAAGAGACGCCCCGTAAATTGTAAAACCAGTCATAAATACAACAAACACGTGGCAAGAGATGGGTTTCATCTTGGCCTGGGAAGAGAGCAAGGAACCTAGAGAGAGATTCCTGCTTGCAAGATCATAAGCCTGCCTGCCTGCCTGTCTATCCATCTGTCTGCCTATCTATCTGTCTATCTATCTATCTATCTATCTATCTATCTGCATCTCAAAAAATGGAAGAGATGTGATATAGTTGGTTCAGTGGTGGACTAGGACTCTGGGAGACTAGGAACTTTATCACCCAAGCCGACTGTCCCATCACAATCATGCTAATTTAAGAATGGAAGCATACTGGTTTGGCATTTTGCAATATTAATATTAATATTAATATTAATAATACATTCATCCCTCCATATTTGCAACTTTGATATTTGCGGATCTAATTATTCATGGATTTGATTAATATGTTTTCTCTAGGAATATCTAGGTCCTCCAGTGCAACTCTACGGTCAACTTTAACTAAAAGATGCACTGAAAGACGTAGAGATTCCTAGAGAGAATACTCTACTAGGCCTTTGTAGCTCCTCCAGTGCAGTTCGATGATCAAACGTTGACCACAGAGTTGCGCTGGAGGACCTAGAGGTTCCTAGAGAGAACACTCTA
>NC_056532.1:5300376-5309756 GCF_019175285.1 Sceloporus undulatus | reverse complement strand
CTAGGCCTTTGTAGCTCCTCCAGCGCAGTCCTATGGTCAGTGTCTGTCGGACGTTGACCACAGAGTTGTGCTGGAAGACCTAGAGATTCCTAGAGAGAACACTCTACTAGGCCTTTGTAGCTCCTCCAGCGCAGTCCTATGGTCAGTGTCTGTCGGACGTTGACCACAGAGTTGCGCTGGAAGACCTAGAGATTCCTAGAGAGAACACTCTACTAGGCCTTTGTAGTTCCTCCAGCGCAGTTCTATGGTCAGTGTCTGTTCGACATTGGCCACAGAGTTGCGCGGGAGTACCTAGAGATTCCTAGAGAGAACACTCTACTAGGCCTTTGTAGCTCCTCCAACGCAGTTCTATGGTCAGTGTCTGTCGGACGTTGACCACAGAGTTGCACTGGAGGACCTAGAGATCCCTAGAGAGAACACTCTACTAGGCCTTTGTAGCTTCTCCAGCGCAGTTCTATGGTCAGTGTCTGTCTGACGTTGACCACAGAGTTGCACTGGAGGACTTAGAGATTCCTAGAGAGGTGTTTGGTTGTTTGCGGTTTTTCCATTTTCACGGGGGTCTTGTGCCCCTAACCCTAGCAAACATGGAAGGACAAGTGTAATAATAATAATAATAATAATAATAATAATAATAATAAAGATGATGATGCAGTACTTTCACATCCAACCAACATTTCCCATCAATTCAGTGTTTACCTTTTCCTTGCCGCCTGGCCGCTCTGACATCTCGTTCTTTCCTTGGCTACATCATACTCTTGTCAGCTGGATTGTTGAATGACCCTGGGCCAAAAACCTGAAAACGTCTGTGATTTACTGCAGCACATCTGTACTTTCTAGTACGGCTAAATACACACACGCACGCCCTCGCGCACACAGACACCCTGCAAATGGCACAGAGCAGAGAATTATTGTCCGAAGGTCACGTCCAGCTCGGCTACGCTATCGCTCAGGCCAATTTAAATAGCCAGACAGCAGCGGCAGCGGATCAATTAAGAAAATTAAAATGAAAACCTACTCTTGACTAAGTGAGAAATTGGCTAGCCCTTGGATGGCCTCTGCGATGGCGGCCGCCTCCGAGGCACGCTGGCTGGTTATCTGGCAAGAAACCCAAAGGGGCATTTATCGGTGGAGACTTTAGGGCCAAAGTGTGCGGCCACCAGTACGTAATTCTGCTGGCCATCAGGGATTCTGAATGTAATGCCAAGGCCCAAGCTAAACGCTATACAGTATATGTGTGTTTGGGAGGGTGCATTTAGAGCAGTGGACCCCAAACTGTGCCCTTTAAGAGATTTTGGACTTCAGCTTCCAGAAGCCTCAGCCACATTGGCTGAGATTCTGGGAGCTGAAGTCCAAAATCCCTTAAAGAGCACAGTTTGGGGACCACTGATTTAGAGAAAGCTTTACTATAAGGTGAAGGGATTACATACCATAAAGTCCCCAGATTCCATTTGATCTTAGACACTAAACAGGATCAGCCTTGGTTCATACCTAGACAGAAGACCACCAACAAATACCAGGAGCTGTGGGCTATACTGCAGAGGAAGGAACTGGCAAAACCACCTCCGAGTATACATTGCATAAGAAAATCCTACAAACTTTTACTATGAGCAGGGGGCAATTTTTGGCCGCAGAGTCAAACTAGCCCTGAGATGAGATGTCAGCACTGCCACACCAACAAGAGTACTTCACCCAAAGTAGATGGAACGACAGCTAACATGAGTCTCACTCCGTCACATGCAGACATCCTACGTGTAAGTTTGGGGAATCGTTTTGGTCAAGGCACTGCCATGTTGTATCAAGCGTGGAAGGGAGAGACAAAACACAGACAGACTTTTAGCATCATGGATCTTCAAGGTGGCTTTCATGACAAGTTTTAGCTTGATTCAGCTGAGGTGTGGCTGCAAGGATTCTGCAGAGAGAGAGACAGAAGTAGGCCTGGACACGCATAAAAAGTCACAACTTCCTAGAAATGCCAGTGTGATATGGTGGGAGGTGCTGGTTGTGCAAATCAAATCGGCACCCGTCCCTTTTTTCCACCCCATTAATCCTCTGGCATCCCACTTTTTCAGTTGCTTCTCAAATGTCCTGGTTTCTTTCTCCTCTTCCCATTTTGCCCCTTTGTCCTGAGCTTACTTCTGTTGCTGCAAACTCAGTTCAAAATGCAAAAGTACTTTGCACTCAACTCAATAGGGAGAGAGGAAAGGAGAGGTAAAATCTTGCCCTTTCCAGTGGCCTCAAGCAAAAGCAAACTGCTGCAGCCTCTTCTAGCTCATGTGCTTTTTCTCACTAATACTTTTTGTCATCTTGACCACAGTGATGTTACTTGGCCACACATCTCCCAGTTCTCCCCTGTGACATACTGGAAGGTATGAAACCCTAATTTGACCACCAAGAATCATAAGGCTATAAAGTCTCTAAGACAATGGACTGACCCCTTAAACCTAACATGCTCCAAACCACCACCAAGTATGACTTGCCTTTTCCTTTAGGGCTGTCCACGATCTTCAGCAAAGGTAAGGTTTGGAGTTTCGCACGCTTACAAAGATCATGAAATCCAGGGAATCAAACACTATTGCGTCTTGATGCAACAAGAAGAAAAAAAAAAACCAGGTATTATTTAGCCATCCTATTACTTACATTTCAGAAACAGTCCCATGTTTTGAACCTCATTAGCAAGAATGTGACTCTTTACACTCCTGAGATGTTGGTTTTGCAAGCAAGGAAACACTGCTAGCGATCGGAACAACACAAAACTTTGGCTCAGAGAAGGATCCATAAATACAGTCCCCAACTTGCCAATGCCTAGGATATCTTTCCCTCGGGTGACAGCACTGGATAAAGGAGACAGGCCTGGTATGTAAAAAGTGGCTTTCTGAGTTCCTAACAAAGGCCTGTTACAGACTGGCAAAATAAAGCTGCTTCGGGTCTCTTTGGAAGTATGCTGTTTAAATGATGCATGCGTCCTAAGAATCCGGAAGCTGCACCAAAGCTGCGCTCCAGTGCTTAGGAATGGAGTGTGGCTTTGGCGCAACCTCTGGACTCTTAGGACCCATGCATCATTTAAATAGCATACCTCCAAAGAGACCCCAAGCAGCTTTATTTTGGCAGTCTGTAACAGACCAAAGCTTGGAAAATTTATGTTTGCATTACCTTTTGCAATGACAAATAGCCACGGTGGCTTGGGGGATTCTGGGAGATATAGTTCAAAAGCTTTCAGAGTTGTAGTTCTGGATTGGTCTGATATAAGGATATGGCCGTTGAACCTTGTTTAATCGACAGAGTAGCATCCTCAGCCTCTGCACTTCACAGGCCCAAGGCATTCAGCAACTCAAAACGCATTGCATCTGAGCTTTGACAACTATTTCTGACTCTCCTTTAGTCAGCTCCCTTCTCTTCCTCTAGAAAATATATCCCACCGACGAAAACTGCAAGCGGTGAAACCGTTCCAATCCCTCAGCAGGACATGGGCAGGAGAAGAACGAACGGAGGAGATAGTTTATGTACTGCCTAGTTGTATAACAGCAGTACTCTCTATTGATTTGCAGTATTCTCACAATAAATAGCTTTTGAGTTTTAATTAAACCTCTCAATTTGTTTCCAGCCATTAGTCAATCTCAGCGCCGCAACTTATTGTTCGGCGCAGTATATTATAAAAGCAGGGAGAAATTAGCTCATAATTTATTTAGCGGACTGATTTTCCCGGGATAATTTATTTACCTACGAGGGGCAAAAAAAGTACAAAGTAGAAAGAACACAAGGTTGGCACTGGGAACGGCCGGTCGCAAGACTTTGCTCGGCCTTCTCTAACCTGCTGCCCTCCAAATGTTTAGGATATCAAGTCTCCCCAAGCCTGTCTTGCATGGCGAATAGCCAGGCATCTTGCGAGTGGTAGTCCTAAACATCTGGAAGGTACCAGGTTGAAGATGTCTGACTTACAGCACCTCCAGATGGGAAGAAAATATCTGGAAGTCCCAGGTTTTATTCTTGTACAAAGCAATTTTTTTGGTGGGGAGGGAGGTGAAGAGATCCACATGATGGTTTTCTTCATCCCAAAGTATTTCCTGGGAGCACTCAGCATTACCAAAGACTTTTCATTCCTGCTCTCCAGGTCAGTTTCAATGAACTATTATTACTTATTATATATGGCCTGTTACAGACTGTCAAAATAAAGCTGCTTTGGTTCTCTTTGGAGGTATGCTGTTTAAATGATGCATGCATCCTAAGAATCCGGAAGCTGCACCAAAGCTGCACTCCAGTGCTTAGGAATGGAGTGTGGCTTTGGCGCGACCTCCGGACTCTTAGGACCCATGCGTCATTTAAATAGCATACCTCCAAAGAGACCCAAAGCAGCTTTATTTGGGCAGTCTGTAACAGGCCATATACTCCCAATATAAGTTTCAATTAACTCAGTACTTTCTGCAACGAAGTGCACTTGTACTTACCCTCTGCGTTTCGACATTCTTGGAACTACCACAGATGGCCTCCACCACGTAAACTATAGGAACTAAAAGGCTTTTGCAATGTGGAGTAAACCCAAAAAGGTAAGCGTTCTGCACTAACACATGATAGCTATACATTAAGTTTGTACATTTGGAACCTCAAACCTTGGTTTGGATTAAAAAACAATGACTACCGCGGTGCAATGTCTGAATTCAGTCAATGGCCTTTAAGAAATATCAATGATAACCCAATTCATTTTCAAACCACTGAAATGAAAAGTACATTCTGTTTTATGCTGATGGGTTGCTTTCTCTTGGGAGTTGAAAGAGACCGTCTCGGAAGGCAGTTTTTCGGAGCCACAACCCCCCGAAATGGTTAATTTCAAAGCAGAAGAGTCAAAATTTTGTGAGTAACGGAAGGGAGGGGAGGGACAGAATTTAAAAAGAGACATGATGTATAATTCTGCACTAAGGTGAATCAAGTCAACGAACCGATCGATTTGATTCATCGCAGGAAAGATTATTTTTTCAAAGGGTTTGCCTGTGATTGTATTACCAAAAGGGGCATAAGTCTGCCTTTCACGGTTAAAAATTAGGGCACCGGCTGCGCTTGCTTCTGGAGATGTCTGACCTGGCCATGGTGACACATGTCTCGGTCGCATCCCATTTGGATTGCAGTAACATGCTGCAAATAGGGGCCGCATTTGGAAAGCATTCAGAAACTCTAGTAGGTAAAAGCTTGCTATTGCCTGGAGCCAATTACCGAGAGAACAGAAACTCCTTGGTACAATAATTTCATCGGCTACTGATCTGTTTCCAGCTACGATTCAAAGGGGTTGGTTGTAATCTATAAAGCCCTAAATGGCTTAGATCCAGACTATCTGAAAGACTTTAATTCCTTCTATGAGCCGACCCAAATTTTGAGATCCGCTGCGGAAGGCTCTTCCCAAACTATGGAAATCCTTTCCACCGGAAGCTATTCCTTCTACATTAGGCAAAGACCTTTCATACAGACAGGTGTGGAGAGGTCTTTTAATAGTGTGCCATGTTCTTACCCTTTTCTTGACAAGTTTTTAACTGTTTTTCAAAGTTTTAACACAGCACTTGGTTTGTAGATGATCGCTTGCTTGTTTTTAATTGCTCTTCGGGGTTGAAAGCGATGAGATGGATTTCGTTTTGATTCATTCCGGAAGCCGTCTTAAATCCTGCGCTGGGAAAAAGGTGGGATAGTAAATACAATAAAATAAAATGTTTAGAAATTATGTTTAAAAACAACACCTGAGTTCTTTTTTTCCCATTCAGGGCAGAAGGAGAAATCGGCGTTGGTCTCATCTTCCTTGTTTCCACTCTTTCGTTGACCACGAACGGCTCCCTTCTTCCTCCGCTTTTTTGACAAGCCATAAAGCCTGTCCTGTTCCATCAGGCTTTTAATGTTCAATGTTTTGCCACTTGTTAATTTTAACAGCCCCTCGTAAATTTTATGGTATCGTTTAATTCCTTGTTTTATACGGTCGCCCTCGCTGCGCGCGAGACGGAATGGGCGGTTTTAGGACGCCATTAGATAAATAAATAAAAACCAATTTTTCAAAAAGTCGTTTAAAGATGCCACATACGACCGGCCTTTGCTCAGCCAAATATCTCAAACGGCCTTTCAAAACAGGTCATGATGAGCCATAATATAGAATGCGCAGAATGTTTTGGTGTCTGCCTTCTTCAGTTGCGCAAAATAAAAGCGAGCTGCGTCCAAAGTGATAGTTTTTAACTCTCTGCTTTCGATATTCTTCGGTGGCTGATATTACTATACATGAAGCCATGTGAAGTTAGGGTCTTAAGTCTATGAATCCAGAAATTATCCTTTTTCTGTCTAAAACACCTGAAGGAGATGACATTTAGTACCAAAGAAGAACAAATCCAAGATGTTGCTCCAAGCTGAAGTACCAGGTTGTTTCAGCTCAATGGTCAGGACTGCAGATTCATGGTTCCTGAAGCATGTACACAGATCTGTGGTTTCTTCCCCTATGTACTGCAGATGACATCCTTCATGTGACATATGTCGGCATCCGATCCCATACATATTATTGCATGACTGGCAGGTGATGTCTTGTTTAATATAGTAGGCCTTGTGCCAGTCATTGCGCTAGTAAAAATGACAGCCTGCTTAAGATACTTACTGTTAAGGTGATGCTTTGAATCACAAAGGTACACAGTATAATACTTATTATACCCACTTATTATACAAACTTATTATACACACTTAAACATCAGATTACAATTACAGACAAACGTTTGACAAGGAAGCCCCTTTCTCCCAAAATACTTTATAGGCTCCTCAATCCCTTGTAAGGAGACACTAAAGTCTGTCTTCAGCTATCATGAGACCATGTGGTTCTTCTTGCTTGACTCTGGACGGAGATAGGACTCATCCCTCCACATCTGCGGTTTTGATATTTGCGGATTTGATTATTCACGGATTTAATTAATATGTTCTCTCTAGGAATATCTAGGTCCTCCTCTGGTGCAACTCTATGGTCAACTTTAACTAAAAGCTACACTGAAAGATGTAGAGATTTCTACAGAGAAGACTCTATTACGCCTTTGTAGCTCCTCCAGCGCAGTTCTATGGTCAGTGTCTGTTGGACGTTGACCACAGAGTTGCACTGGAGGACCTAGAGATTCCTAGAGAGAATACTCTACTAGGCCTTTGTAGCTCCTCCAATGCAATTCTATGGTCAGTGTCTGTTGGATGTTGACCACAGAGTTGCACTGGAGGACCTAGAGGTTCCTAGAGAGAATACTCTACTAGGCCTTTGTAGCTCCTCCAACGCAGTTCGATGGTCAGTGTCTGTCGGACGTTGACTACAGAGTTGCACTGGAGGACCTAGAGATTCCTAGAGGGAATACTCTACTAGGCCTTTGTAGCTCCTCCAACACAGTTCTATGGTCAGTGTCTGTCGGACGTTGGCCACAGAGTTGCACCGGAGGACCTAGAGATTCCTAGGAGAATACCCTACTAGGCTTTTGTAGCTCCAACAGCGCAGTTCTATGGTCAGTGTCTGTCGGACGTTGACCACAGAGTTGCCCTGGAGGACCTAGAGATTCCTAGAGAGGTGTCCTCTCAGGTAAAAACATGGTGTTTCTGTTATTTGCGGCTTTCCCATATCCACAGGGGTCTTGTGCCCCTAACCCTAGCAAATGTGGAAGAGTGGATTCTTCCTCTCACCAACCCAGAGAACCGTTGTTGCTAACTGCCTTCAAGTTGAGCATGACTCATGGAGACCCTGTGCATGAAACATCTCCAACCATTTATCTATTTACTATGTGGCCTTCCTCTCTTTTTACTGCCTTACTACCCTTTCCATGCATGATTGTCTTTTCTAATGAGTCAAGCATGCCCTCTCACGATGTGGCAGAAGTACAACAGCTTAAATTTAATCATTTTGGCTTCTAGGGAGAGTTCAGGATTGATCTGATCCAGGACCCATTTGTTTGTCTTTTAGCTGTCCATGATACCCATAGAACTCTTCTCCAAACAAACTGATTTTCTTTCTATTTGCATTCTTGACAGTCCAGCTCTCACAACATACACAGCAATGGGAAATATCAGATATGGACAACCCTAACTTTAGTGTTCAGTTGCATACAGTATCTTTGCACCTAAGGATCATGTCTAGATTTCATAGCTCCCTTTTCCAGTCCTAGTCTTCCTCTGATATCTTGACTGCAACCTCCATTCTGATCATTATGATGGGAAGTCTTCAGCTATTTTCAATTTCCTCATAATCTACACTGAATTTATGTAATGAATTTATGTAATGTCTGTGATTATTTTTGTTTCCTTAACGTTCAACAGTAAGCCTGCCTTAAAGAGTCATAGATCTACCATATATACTCGACTATAAGTCGACCCCATGTATACGTCGAGGGCACGTTTTGGGGCCAAAATTATAGATTTTGACATGACCTGCGGATAAGTTGAGGGTAAAAGGTAGGGGCATTTAGCAAAGGATTTAAAGGATGAAGCAAAGCAAAACAATGTCAAATAACATATACAATCCCAGCAGCCATAACTCTTTGTGCTTGCTCTTAAGACTGTATGGATGAGAGAGTAGAGGAGTCAGTCTCTAATAATGAATGGCTGTAAGATTGTTGTACGGTTTTGTTCAAAGAAATGCCCAACCAGTATTCTCATATCATTTGGCCTTTCACATCTGCAAATTGAAGGTTATTACCATGCCCATAGCATTAATTTATTACTTACAGATTGAGATATTTCAGCTGGAGGATCTGGCAAAACGATCGCTAATAAAATAGCCTTGGTAGGATTTCTCTGGCGCTCCGATGCAATTTCCCAGCTGCCAAAACAAATTGCCAAAGACCAACATTAGCCGATCGAACTTTCAAGCAGGGCTATCCTTAACTATTCCCAAGCCAAAGCTTGGGGAAATTACTTCTTTTGGACTACACCTTCCAGAATCCAAGGTGGGAGTTGTAGTCCAAAAGAAACCAGGCTCTGCTGCAACCATCCACTGCTGCATCTACTAAAGCTAAGTCGAAAGAAAATGCATGCAGTGCCATTGTGTGAAAACGCTTCTGTTCCTTGAGCATCAGTCAAACCTGAGCCAGACATTTTGCAGCGAAAGAAGCTGCTGTATTAAATATTCATCACACAGAATTGGAAATGTGATTACATTTAACAATAAGGACTGAGCGATTCTCGGTTATCAAAAAAGCTTCTGTGAGATCAGTCGCTGGTCGAAAAGCTGGAAGGGATGGATGCAGCTTGAGTTGTTTGTGAGGAATTGGGTGGGAAAGACGTCTATAGCCTACATTAAAAAAAGTTAAGTTTTGGGTGTTTGGTTGAATAAATTATAGGATTACATGGAGATAGATAAGCTAACTTTCCTTACTAAAAGGAAGCCAATGGAAGATTTTTATAGGATG
>NC_056532.1:5278105-5297888 GCF_019175285.1 Sceloporus undulatus | reverse complement strand
ATCAACTGTCTGGCCTTATGTCTAGACAAAGTGTCTCGCTCTGCTTGAGTCTAGATCAAAGATGTCTACTTATAGCCTACTTCAGGCTGTCTCTTTTCTTATAGTTTTAGATCAAAGTGATCGCTTTGCTTTTAAAATAGTTCCCCCCCGAGATCAAACGGCTGCTTAGAGCCTAGATCAAATCTGTCCTCGTTGCTTATAGTCGATCAAATGCTCTTTGCTTATAGGCTAGATCAAAAATGGTCCCTCTTTGCTTATAGTCTAGAATCAATCTGTCCTCGTTGCTTATATCTAGATCAAGGGTCTCGTTGCTTTGTCAGATCAAATGTCTCTTTGCTTAGAGCTAGATCAAATTGTCCAATTCATTCCATTCTGACTATTTATTGTGATTAAAAAAAATATTTCCAGTAGCGTTAAGGTGTGGTTTAACCACTTCCTAAACTTGCCAAACAATCGTTATCAGATTAATTCCATGTTCATTCAACATTATCTCTGTATAGTTTTCCTATAAGCAAAGAGACAATTTGATCTAGACTATAAGCAAAGAGACAGTTTGATCTAGACTATATGTTTGATCAGTTGATCATAATAAATCTATTCTATCAGATCTAGACTATCTGATCTAGACTATAAACAAACAAAGGGTAGGTGGATAAATGAAAGTTAATAATAATAATAATAATAATAATAATATGAAAGTTAACCTAATATGATGTAAATTATAGTGTTGGAGATAAAAACAAAGGAAGTAGGGGTATATTAAGTTCGAGTTATAGATATTGATGGTTATGTAAACACTATATATCACTACGGAAATATATACGTAATTTGAATGTGTTTTTCTTTTTATATATTTGGAAAATCAATTAAAATATTGTTAGCTTTGGGGACTACAGTTCCCCACTCAGCATGGCTGCTATGGAAATCTGGGTATTGTAGTCAAAAACCTAAGCTCTGACCTGTCGCTGTATATAAGTTAAAATGTACTTTAAAAGACAGAACCAAATCTGATAGCAGGGAGAAAAAGGGGACGGGGGTGATGGATTATCCTCAAGTGAGGAGCCTCAAGAAATACACAATGCTAACCAAACCAACACAAAATGGAAAGCAACAAAAGCAATGCGGTAAGAAAAGAGGGAGGCTGCACTAAAGGTGGATTGATTCCATTAAGAAAGCCAGAGGACTCAGTCTGCAAGACCTGGGCAGGGCAGTTGATCACCGGGGATCTAGGAGATCTCTTGTTCATAGGGTCGCCGTAAATTGAAGATGACCGGATGGCAAATAAAGACGCAACAACACAAGAATACTAAAGACTGAGCGCATGTTGAGCACAGCCACAGAATGCTGAGAATCAGTTGAAAAGAAACAGATGTAAAACGTGTGTGTGCGCGATGGAATGGTTTGCTGAAGGAGGGCATGACTGGCATTACAAACAGGAGAGATCCTCTAAGGAGATGGGAATACACTGCAACATTTTGTTGCAAGCCCCACCTGTGTGTGTATGTGTGTGCGCACGCACGCACGCACACCTTCAAGTTGCCTGTCGACTTATGGCAGCCCTATACATTTTTCAAAGGCAAGGAATATTCAGAGGTGGCTTTGGCAGTTCCTTCCTCTGAAATAGAACCTACTGCACTTGGTATTCGTTGGTGGTGGTATGCCATCCAAGGACTAACCAGAGCTGACCCTGCTTAGCTTCCAAGATGAGACAGGATCTGGCCTTTTGGGTATTTAGAACATCCCACCTGTCTAGTAATAATCTAACACAGTGATGGTGACTCTTTTAGAGGCCGAGTGCCCAAACTGCAACCCAAACCCCACTTATTTATTACAAAGTGCCATGTCCCTCTGGCTTTCTAGTAACAAACTCTGGCAAACTCTGTGCTGGGGCGATGGCACATGTGCCCACAAAGAGGGCTCTGAGTGCCACCTCTGGCCCATGTGCCATAGGTTCGCCATCACTGATCTAACAGATGAAGTGTCACAGTTTCCTAGAAGTATTTGGTCCACACTGGAGTGAGTGACAACCTGACAGCAAGACTTAAAGGACACAAAGGACATAAATAAAGCTAATAATAATAATAATAATAATAGTAATAAAGGATTTTGAATCTGAACTGACATTCTCACATACCGATGGCATATATGCCGTATATACTCGACTATAAGTCGACCTCATGTATAAGCCGGGGGTGAATGTATGTATGTTGATATTACCCATGGATATATCTAAAAGACAAAGTGACGGAAAACAATGCCAAAACACATACAGACTTCCAATAGTCAGAACTGTTTGTGCTCATCCTAAAGGCTGGATGGATGAGAGAATACAGAGGGGTCAATGCTTCCAGGACAGATCATGCTCTTGCTTTTCACCAGGGCATGGTTCCTTTTTAAATACGAGTTAAAGCACAGTACTTACATTGACCAGTGGCTAAGTCGAATCAGGTTTTAGGGGTCAGTTTTTGGATTAAACCTTCTCGACTTATACTTTATAGACAGTATATACAGTCCTGGGTTTCCACTCCACGAAATGCATCTGAGGAAGCAGACTGAAGTCTACGAAAAGCTCATGCTGCCAACGTCTTCCTTTCAGTTAGTCTCAAAGGTTAGATACAAGATCTCTCTACATCAGTGGTTTCCAATCTTCCTAATGCCGCGACCCCTTAATACAGTTCCTCATGTTGTGGTGACCCAAACCCATGAAATTATTTTCATTGCTACTTCACAACTGTAATTAAATAGGTGTTTTCCAATGGTCTTAGGCGACCCCCATGAAAGGGTCATTCGACCCCCAAAGGGGTCCCAACTCACAAGTTGGGAACCACTGCTCTACATATAAGGTACAATTCCCTCTATACCTTAAAGGACATGTTTCTGGAAGTATAAAGAAAGGCAGGGCTTTGACCACCACACCCTGAAGTCTTTGGTTTTTTAAAAGGAGTCCCAACATCTTTACGGGGAGGAAATCTTGCAATAAAGATGCTGTTTCCCTGAGACTCTTACAATAAGCCTCCGCATCTGACCACGAACTCCGTGCTTTTCATCTCTGAAAACCCTCCCAAGACATGCTAGTTGTTGCGTTCCACAGGGACAGCTAACCTTTGCGCTCTCTTCTTGATGCTTTTCAATATTAGCATCAACCGAGAAAGGAAAAAAAGGGGGGAGAAGTTACATACCTTCCGCTGAGCCATGCCTCAGAGGAGAGAGATGCGCAAGAAGCCTGTACATGCAAATAACGTTAATTAGTGGGGTTTTTATAATTCAGTTCCTCCTTTTTTTGGCGCACAGAGGAGCAGGGGCTACGGAAGGGCGGGCAAGAGGCAATAATCTGAGCTAAATTTTCATCTTAATTACTTTTGCTTATTAAAGTTGTCTTGCAGCCCGCTGCAAAGGAAACCCAACCACCCACCCCCCCCAAAAAATGAAAGCAGACATACAGCATCAGGACCTTATATGTTTCTGTTAAAAGGGTCGGGGTGGGGAGAGAAAGGGCGGGAGCATACACCCCACAAAACCGTTTCGGCACACGCGGCGGAGAAAGGCAAACACAATTTCCCCGACATAAAATATTCATCGCCGCCGAAGGATTTCAAATTGCGCTCCTTTAATTTATAAGTCAAATGAGATACATAAAAGCGTAAGAGCATCAGAAGAGCCGGGTCGGAGTCGACCAAAGGCCTCTCTAGTTCGACGTTTTGTTTACACAGAGGCCAATGAGTAGCTTCTGGGCAGCCCACAGGCAGGGACCTGACTGCCAAAAACATCTCCATTTCCCACTCCTCGGGATACAAATCAAAGATGTATTACGGATCTATACCAGGGTATAAAGATGCCCATTGAGACGGAAGCAATGGATATATTGCCAATTATATCGGAGGTGGTATGTAGCCATTGATTGATCTTTAATCCTATTAAAGCTGTCCAAGTTGGCAGGGATTCTGGGAGCTGAAATCCAAGACACCTGGAGGGTCAAAGTTTGGGAACCGCTGTTTTAATCCACCATGGATGCCTGCATCCTAACAAAAGCATACCATTGACAAACATGTACAAAACAGAGAATAGAGAAACCTCAGTTTACAAGTATGCGCACTTTACTGTGGGAAAGACATGAAATCAGGAATGAGCTTCACAGAGGAGACGTTTAGGAATGAGGAGAGACGTAGTGCAACACATCTAAAGTGCACCAAGCTGGAGAAGGCTGGGATGTATCGGGAAGCAGAGAATTAGGTCCTGAATTAATTTAGAGGAGAAACTTCATATTTTCAGGAACGGCTGTGGGATATGTGGAGCTGTTACTTTATTGTAGTAGGTAGTAACTCTTGGCGTGATGCGCTTGTGTGCCTTTGTGATGTACCAGCCCGCATTCAGGGGGCTTGGAGCACATACGTGGACAAAGAGAAAAGACACCAGTTTCGTCCAGGAACACAAGCTTTACACAAATTATCCTTTTGTGCAAATAGAAATAAAATGACCGAAACACTCAGAAAACATCGGGTGCCTTACTTTCGCAATGGAGATGAGATCTCTCAAACACTCGCAGCGTAATGTTGCATGCTGAGGCTACACACACACCACTCGGTGCTAAGAGTTTGTTACTATAGCGGCCATGGCTTCATCCTTGGAGTTCTGGGATTTGTGATTTGGTGAGGGATTCTGAAGTCTTTGCTGAAGAACTCCAGCATACTGAATTATAATTCCCACGATACCTTGACAAAAGAACAACTGAGGGACACATCACCTTAGGAACTGTCATTCTGGAAAGTAGATTAGAGTGCTCTACATGAGAAGTCTGAGTATCTCTCTGGCATTAACATGTCGAGAGGCTTGAAGGCAACAAGTCATGGAGGGAATGAAGGATCTCAGCCAACAATGGATCTGCCCTTCTTGGAGAAGCTCTGTGAAAACTTGGTAAAGGATTTGCACAACAGTTCAGTGGAAAATACCATTTAAAACACATGATATGCAATAGTGTGGCTACTGTGTTGACCTACTGTGGCTCTTCAATGCACAAGCTTCAAAAAAAAGGTCAGAGTCAAGGATGACCCCCAAACACAGCTCACCTTCTGCTCTCCCCTTAGAGCCTGGGCTCAAAACACAGCAGCAGCAGTTATATAGAGCTACTATCGCTATACCTCAAAGCAATCACCTTCTAGATGGATTAGACTAGAACAGGGTGAGTAACTGCATCAGAACTGGGGATCAGTTCACCCCTCATATCTCCTTATGGATAGTATGCCTCCCATTAAGCCTGAATGCCTCTGCTTTCCTTTGCAGTCCCTCTCAAAATGGCTCCAGGAAGCGACGTCACTCCCTGCGGCCATTTTGAGAGGGACCGCAGAGGAAAACAAGGGTATTTGGAGGTAGTAGAGTATTTTGGCACACATCTTGGATTGGAATGGGGACATTTTCATGTGTTTTCACATGGTCTTATGGAGGGGAGGGCATTCTGCATGGTTTGTGGTCAAAAACTGTCTGAACATCAGTGGGAGGCTTGGAAGGACTTGTGGGGTCTTCAGAAGCTACAAAAGTGGGATCCAAAGGTAGCATGTAGTTCACAGGATGCAGTTTGTCCACCCTGGACTAGAATGAAGAAAGAGAAGTTAGTTTGTGTTTTAATTCCCTACCATAATAGTATGTCCAACAGAAGGGAGTTTGCAATCCACCTCAATCAAGCATGCATTGATTTAATACAATTTTTAAAACTGGATCTCTTTATCACACCTGTTTCCCAAATCAGAACCCACAATAAAACTGAATTTAAAAAGCACAGCAAACAGTTCAGTGGAAAATGCCATTTAAAACACACGAAAAGCAGTAGTGTGGCTACAGCACTGCCCCGTTGTGGCTCTACTACGCTATAGCAGTACCCTTCGGAAACGTTACTAATCACCGCTATGTGAAGTATGAATTTCTCCACAGGACTGATATCCAATGGGTACATCAGCTAATAGGATTCTGGTCATGCTGGGATTACATTTCCAGCTGCAGTTCCGTATGGCACATCGTCCTGTATATATAAATACAGTATACACATATGCACACACACAAAGTCACACGCTAGTTTGTGCCTATAGAGATAGTTAACTATTTTCTAACGTTTTCAACATACAACTGAAACAAGGGCAAGGAGGGAGGGAGGAAATAGAATTATTCAAACTACCCAAAATAACAAAATAAAGAAAATAAAAATTGGTCTTATTCCATAGTCATAGAGAAAGTGTACAGCATCTCTGAATACTCAAAATGGCTGACATATATTTTTGGTTACCTCTCCCATCCATTTCCTGAGAAACATGGCAAGGGCTTTCCACTGGCTCCTTTGTTACATTTGGAGTTGGCTAGAATCCATTTTGGAAATGCAGAGGTTCCTCATTCTTGCATGATCAAGAAATCCTAAAGGTGAAAAGAACGACAGAATTTGTGGAAGGATATAATGGACGATAGGGATTTTTGGAGATGTCTCATCCACAGGGTTGCCATGAGTCGAGATCAACTCAAAGGTGGTTAGCAACAACAAATACAAGCCACAAGAACCACAGAGTTGGAAGAGACCACAAGGGCCAATCCAATCCAACTCCATTCTGCCATGCAGGAATACCCAATCCCCGACAGATGACCATCCAGCCTCTGTTTAAAAACCTCCAAAGAAGGAGACTCCACCACACTCCTGTGTTCCACTGTTGAACAGCCCTTACCATCAGGAAGTTCATCCTAATGTTTATGTGGAACCTCTTTTCCTGTAGTTTGAATCCAGAAACTACTATGGTTGCCTTACAGTTGCCATAATGACTTGAAGGCACACAACAAGTGAAGAGGCACTAAACAACAGTGAGTAAAGGCACTAAAGAGAATTTGCATCATGCTTGACCAAGATGTCCGCAATGTCATGACAGCTGAATGGTAGCTGGCTAAACCGTCTATGGTGTCATACAGCTTCTTTCATCCTCCTCTCCATTGCCTTTCATGGGAACTAAATACAGTAAAGGATGGAGAGGCTGTGAACGGATCTGGAGGCATCACGAAGAGGTACCAACTAGAAATACCATATATACTCCACTATAGGTCATGCATAAGTTGAGAGCAAGTTTTGGGGCCAAAATTATGGATTTTGCTATGACCCATGGATAAGTTAAGGGTAAAACTTAGGGGCATATAGCAAAGGATCTAAAGAATGAAGTAAAACAAAACAATGGTTCCAGCAGAAATAACTCTTTGTGCTTTCTCTTTAGTAATGGATGGATGAGAAGATAGAAGGCACTGGTGCTTCCAGGACAAATTACACTCTTGCATTTCACCAGGGGATGGTTCCTTCTTTTAAATAAGAGTTAAGATACAGTACTTACATTGACCCATGGATAAGTCGACTCAGGTTTTTGGGGTCGATTTTTGGACCTAAATTTCTAGACATATACATGAGTATATACAGTAAGTGACTGAATATCAGCAACTCTATGATAAAGAGGTTGCAGTGATATTCTGCAAAAACAGATGATTCATTGCCCATTGCCACAGAACTGGTGGGCACATAAACCTGTGAAGAACAGCAGCATCAAAATCCTGTGGGACTTTCACATCCAAACTAACAACTAACAACAGACTGAACTGTGACTGAGGAAAAGAAAGTATGGATTACAGATGCGGCAAGCCCAGAGACGGCAGAATTAGAAGCAAGACAAAGAGATGACAATGTTTATGAAATATTGAGAACTACAAATTTGCGATTCAGCGCCTCTGGGGAAAAGAAAAACCACGTTGTTCCAGTGGTGACAGGTGCTCTGGGAGCAGTTGCAAATGGACTGACAAAATATCTGAATTAAATCACCGCAGGTAGGCTCGCAAGAGCAGTTACGAAAAGCGGAGCTGCTCGGAACATGCCATATTATTTGACAACACCCCATTGATTTCTAGATATGCGGACAGAATCTGACAGCCTTATTGCGTGACAAAAGTAAGCCAACGCGGTGAGAGAGAAGCTTTTCTCGATGTGTAAACACACATTTGTCGGGAGGAGAGTGTCACCTTCAGTCACACAAAATGGTGGTCAAGTTATTCTGAAGCGGGGAGGTTTCCCTAAGCTCAGGTGGTGGTGGTCCTGGATTCAGAGCAATACTACCCCAAAACTAGAGTGGCCCCTTGGCATCTCTTCATAACAGTTAAATCCTCACATGCAAAGGAGAGACTCCCTGCCACTGAGTGACACCTTTCCATTGATATCATAGAAGAAGAGAAGGAAAATGGTCCATTTCATCCCCACAATGGTCAAGCTGCACCCTCACAGATAACTTACTTCATCTGCTGGGGTGTTCCGAAGTCTGCTTCTCAGAGTTTTAATCATCCAAATAAATTGCCGGAGTGTCGTTGAAAGCAATTGCTCATGAACCTTCTGCACACCGTCCAGCAATAACCTCCGAATCTTGAGAGGAGCAAACACCCGGCCTATAGGTCCTTTCCTGGGCACTGAAAGCTGGGAGGTGCAGCTCAGGATGATAGCTTTTGGAAACCTTAAAAAACGAGAATTATATTAGTAGTAATTATGTTATTTTAAAATCCGAAACAGAAGAGCTGGGCCGCACCATTAGGCAACAGCGACCATCATTCGTCTGTATTTGCCAAAGACCTATAAAAGCTTCTTGATTCGTTGGATGTCACCAGGTTATCTTCATGTTGGCAAAAAATCAAGCTGCAAGCCCTAAGAGAAAGCGGAGGTTTTCCTCTGATATAAAAACCATTTCCTGGCAGAGGAAGTAACACCTATAGACACAATTTCGTTGCAAATTGAGGACAAGGCAGTAGGTGGCGAGGAGCTTTCTTCCTGATATTTAGTTTAAGCCAGGGATTTTCCTGTTCTCGCCCTTCGCTTTAGCTATAGCCTTCCTCCATATATAGAGAGGTTAAAATTCAGGTATAAACACAGCTAATAGCCAGTTCGCTTGGTGCCTGAAGGGTTTTTGGATATTGCGCACAGGCTGCTTTCCTTCCTTATGTTGGAACCATTTCTCATGTTAAATTCAGGCTCTTTGCATCCTTTTGGACCCTTTCTTTATTCCTTCTTCGATATTCTTTCTTCATTATTATGATTATGAGTATTAATTCCCCATCTCTCTCTTCTTTTGCCTAGTGCGCACCGTACGCACAACAACTGTAACATTTTTCAAATTTTAAATACCAGACGTCAAATAGATACATCCCATTTCGCTGCTCCATACTTTGCAAAGTAAACTCCGTGACGATCTTGGTTTGAGGTTTCAACGAACTCAGTAAACACTGTAATTGCGTTAAGGAGAAAAATCCAGTGCGCCGTTTTTTTGTCCCTGATAAAGAAAATGTGCTGGCTTACCATGTCTTCATAAATAGTCAGATTTTGTTCGAGCCTGGCCTTTTCTATCTTGAGGACAAAAGGGACAAATCTAGGGCAAAAGGATTGGGCCTTTAAAAGTAATAATTTCTGATTAGTGAAACTGGAGAAGGCTCTATAATAACCTTAGATTGGTTAAGTAGAAGGAAAGTGAGCATGTTTTTTAAAGTCATTCTGACTTATGGGCCTGTTTACAGGACTGCAAAATAAAGCTGCTTCGTCTCTTTGGGCTGCTTTAAGATGGTTCCTAAGATCCGGCGCCAAAGCACTCCATTTAGATGGAGTGGTTTGGTGCAGTCCGGATCTTGGGGCATGCATCATTTAAAAGCATACTCCAAACCCAGCAGCTTTATTTTGGCAGTCTTAACAGGCCAGTGGGTGACCGCATAAGTTTATTTGGCAATTTCTTCAGAAGGGGTGGCCATTGCCTCAATCCCGAAGCATGAAGAGTGTGACTTGCTCAGAGTCATCCACTGGGTTTTCTATGCCCGAGGTGAGATTTATGCGACCCTGTCCCCAGAGGTCCATGGTCCAACGTTCAAAACACTATCACACACTGTCTCTCTGGCTGCAGAACAACACAGCTACTAAATTCCCTCTCCGATAGACCATTAAAGATACAAGAGGCCCACTCTTCCGAAACCCCCACTTGGTAAACCCTAATCTGAACTATAAAGCCAAGCCCACTTCCAAAATAGGGTAACTCCTCAAGCGATAATAGGATCATCCCTTGAACATTCCCTAGCATGGTTGAACAAAGTTGTTTTTTTTGGCAGACATGATGATGAAACCCTCAGATGGAAAGTCTGTGTTTCTCCAGCCCTCCGTCGCCATCGTCGCAATGTCAATGCAAATAGAAACCTCCAGCTAATAGAGGAAAAGGAAGAAAACGGTTTTGTTAGGGTGCCGTTCCTATTTCTCTCCTATCACCATCACCTGCACTTTCCAGGTGTTAAGAATCTTTTCTGGCCTCCTGAATAACATTTTCCTCCTTCAGTCCCCAACTCCTATCGGTGCAGGAAATTAAAACATCTGTTTGAAGCATTTAGAAAACGCATCCTCTTAGCGCAATCCAAAAAAAGGGCAAGCAAAGGTGCGAAGGAAAGAGAAAAACAGCACATATTGACAAATTCTATCCTGAAGGATTTTAATCGCACTATTTGCAATCCTAGAAGTTTTGAGAGGGAAATGTTCACGATGGCAGAATTTGGAGGGAGGGCAAGAGGGGAAATCCCTCTGTTCTATAACCCCGCTTTCCCCATTTTTCATACAATCAGCGTGTTGCTTCCAGAAGAACCAAACTCTTGGCATCAGTACAAGTACGTAAAACACCCCGGAGCCAAGACGAAGATAGCTCCTAAGAACGCACGCAGAAGACGCTGCGCATGGAAAATTATTGCATCATGCCACAGTAAATTAAGCGTTGCTTACAAGCATTGTGTTGAGTACACTAAACCGGCCTTGTTTACCAAATTGTTTTGGCCTGAAGGGATAAAAGAATGAGCAACACACTCCATAGCAGCAGCGCATGAAGCCAACCACCTCTCTCGCCCAGAAACAAACACTTGCGAGTGCCTTGAAGTGCGCGCTTTGAATGTTGCCAAAAGGGAGAAACAAACCCTCCAAAAGGGGGCCGGGCATTTCCGAAGGGAAGGGAGGACCCGGAAAAGAAAACACAGGCGCAGATGCACGACCCATAATTACGATTGCACAGCAGTTGGGTCGCGTTCATTGAG
The DNA here is from genome assembly GCF_019175285.1 of Sceloporus undulatus. Taxonomy (NCBI): domain Eukaryota; kingdom Metazoa; phylum Chordata; class Lepidosauria; order Squamata; family Phrynosomatidae; genus Sceloporus; species Sceloporus undulatus. Next base: position 5,286,794 of record NC_056532.1, on the reverse strand, counting down.
CTATTTCCAGCGATTCAACACCTTACAGCTTGAGGCTTATATATTTATTTAAATACTTTATCCAGCCTCTGTTTCCCTTCAGGGACCCTGCAATACAAATACAATACAGTCGTCTCTTTGAGAGATTGCATTCCACAAAAAAAGGTCCCCAGATTTCCCAACGCTGGCAGGTGGACGGGGGAAGACTTTGCTTGAAAATCCTAGAAATCGGCTATGGTGTTAAGTCTGTAGAGTGGATATTTAGGAGAAATGGACCACAAAAACCAACAGTCTGAGTCAATAAGATGCAAGAAGTAAAACAGGATGGGCTGAAGAAACAAAACTCTAAATTGTGGGTTTTTATTTTAGGGCATCTGTGGCCATGTTCTAGAAGATTTTATTTGAGGTTTCACCAGCATCTAGGGCTGGCCGAATTCGGAGAATGCTGGCAGCAGAAAAGAGTGGGATATATATAATATATTTCTATGCACAGCAGTCTCCAAGAGGCCAGCCATAGATGCTGGCGAAACGTCAGGAAATAAAACTCCTGCTAGAACTGGCCACATGGCCACAGACCCCCAACCCCACAAAAAACTATTGATGGCCGGCGGTGAAAGCCGTTGACTTCAACGAATTCCTTATGTTTGTTGCTTGTGGCTTTGAGTCATTTCCGATTTACAAGAAACCCTATCGCACGGTTTTCTTACCCAGATTTGTTCAGAGTGGGTTTGCCACTGCCTTCCTGCTGAGGCTGAGAGAGTGGGACTTGACCGAGATCGGGCATTGGGTTTACACAGCAGAGCTTGGGATTCGAACCCTGGCCTACGGAGTGTAAGCCCTAACCTCAAACCATTTCGCTGGCTCTACAGCGCACGACACAACGGTTGTCCCTAATTTAAAAAGAGCGAGCTGGCATGTAAAACACACAACAGTTTACTAGAGTCTCTCTCTGGCTGCAATCCACATTGCAGAAATAAGCCAGGTGGACACTACGTTAGGTGGCTCCAGTGCGATGAAAGTTTGGATCGTATTTTTGTGAGCCATTTAGTCCCGTCTACGGGTAAGAGAGCTTCTGCGCCAGCAACAAACACAATTCCACAGCATTCAGCCATGACAGTAAACTGGTGTCAACCTCTACAGTCAGACCGCAGCCCAGCAAGAATATTAACATTTTTAAAGAATAAATATATTACAAAAGCCCCTCCCTGGAAAAAATGCATCGACTACCTTGCTCGGGCTTGACAGGTGGAACATCACGATTCCTTTCCGTTGTTAACTGCGTTGTAGGTGTTTGAACCATTTCAGGACCATTTCAGTTGTGTCATTATCTCCTGCTTTGACAAAGTAAATGGCAGGTTATGCGTATGTAATACAATCCGAGCATGTTACCTATGGAAATATTGAGCATCTATTGGACGTCCTGTACACTTAGCACGTTCCCAGAAAGAAAGACATTTAAAAGGCCAGGGGCTACAAACCACAGATATGTGCCTCAGTTGGTTGACTGGCAATTTTGAATGCAGGCACCGAAAAAAAGGAAGGGTGGGATTTGCAATGGAAACTCATGAAAGAGAAAACCCAAGAAAACATCTTCTCTTGAGTTTATCATAGCTGATTTCAATCAAGGGAAAGCCCATTTCTGAGTCTTTCAGTGAGTTCGGATATAAGATGGAAGGGGCCAGCAACATTGTGCGCCGAATTGCATTGGGGAATTAATATTTAACATTGATGTTATGCATTTTATAACTATTTTTTTACACCTGGCAAGCCTTTAACCCATAAGAACGAAACACCCCCAACACTCGGCCGCAATCGTGTACCAGCTCATCGCCAAAAATATCAAGGAGCGGAGGAGCCAAAAAAATAAACTTAAAAATGCTGGGAAACAGGCCATCACCCGGATTGTTTCAAAATCCTCCTAAACGTCTCATAAGACCAGCGTCCGAGTTTGTGGTGGGTCGGAATACAGAACCGATCTCCTTGTGAGCGTGCTTTTTTCTGTCGCAGCATTCCCCCGCGCCTCTTTTGAAACAGAAGATATTATAAACATGAAGAAAACAGAATGTCTTTCACATCAAATAATCTAGCCGGGGGAATTTAAAACGGTTAAAAAAGACGAGGGGGCGCATTCATCCAATGTTCCCCCACCCTCCATGCGCACACTTTCCTCACTAGCAAGCAACATGGAACATTATTTTTTTCAGGTTTCCCACACTGCAATTCGAGTTGGAGAAAAGCAGAGACAAACTTTAATTACCTCAAAGCGAACGCAGCACGGTTCCGCGAGTCAAACATATTTTTCACTGTCCCGTCTCCCCCCTCGCATTGATCTGCACATTGGTTGAAATTAAAGGCGCCCTATAAAAACCATTAGGAAGGGGAAACAATCAACAGGGACGCAGCGGTTTCGAACCCGTTTCAAAACCGCCCCCGCTCAGCAAAGATACTTAACTATGATAGAAACAAAGTCATGGAAACGTTAACGCTCGGACTATAAGCTGCCCAGAAATCCTTCGGCTGATCGAGGAATGAAAGAATTCCTACCGCTGACCTAATTTGAAGAATATAGCTATGTCAGTGGTCAGGATCAAATTGCGCCAGATCAATCCCGCCACAGGTTTGGCTCTAGAAACCCTGTGTTTGCATTTAAAGGTTCCCAGAGCCTTTGGGTGGATGGCAATCGTGAAAGGTTTGGGCACTCACGCATTTTAAAACCTGGGCATTGCAGTCTGTCTGAGGATTAAATGAAGAGGTTAAAGGAGGTTTTAAAAATGGATCGTAATGGGTAAAAGTCGAGGATCGCCAAATTCTACCAGGGTCTGTTATCAATGCCATAAAGAATAACATGTTAAATGATGGACATATTGCAAAGTCTGAGGATTAATATGGGAGGTGAAAGGAGACTTTGAAAATTGATCTTGCATATATGTATAAAGTCTAGCATTTAGGTCAACCAATGACGCAACAAACCGGATCGACGTAGCGCGGAGCAATATAAGTAGAGGATCTTAAGTCTTAGTTAAAGAAGAGTGAAAAGCAGAGTATAATCTGTCCTGGAAGCACTCATCTCCTTTCCGATCTCATCCATTCCAGCCTTAAGAGTAAGCCCCAAAAAGTATGTCTGCGGGTATTTTGTATTTCTTTGACATTGTTTGCTTTACTTCATCCTTTAAATCCTTTGCGATATGCCCTAAGGTTTTTACCCTCGCGTAACCACAGGTACAGCAAAATCGGATTTTGGCCCCAAAACTTGCCCTTACTTAGGACATGAGGTCGACTTATATTCAAGGATATATAGGGTATAATGGACATCCCGGGGACAGCCGGGTCTAACCAAGGCTTGTTATCCATGTTTTTTATGGGATTATGGTGTAGGCATAACAAAAGCGGAGACGGTAGCCTGCCGGGCATTGCCTCCCATAAGAAATCTGAACCCTTCCCTCCAAACAAATTTCTAGCATTGCAGAGAAATGTGAAGACCAATTAAACATTGGTTTCGCCCCTTACTCTGGTAATTTTGCTTGGGTTCATAACATTTGTCTGCACCTTTTGCTTGGGATGCCGAAATGTGGCGAAGAACCTGTACCTACATTCAGCATTTGGTAACTTGACGAATCCGAGTTTATGTTCTCAGAAACCACAAGGAAAAACTGTCCCCACAAATTGCGAAGAATACTATGATATGAATAGTGGCAAGAGTGCTCGCATTCCAATCAAACAATTGATGTGCATTGGTACCATGTTATGCTCCTGCCTTCCTAGCTGGTGTCCAAATGCACACTGAGGAGTGCCTCAAATACGTTTGGTGCCCACCGCATAGTGGGCTTGCAGCTGTCAATCACTCCACCAATGCGCAATGGATGCCCATACAAGCCTGAGAATTTGAGGGCCACAAAACAAGGCTTGGATGCCACATGTGGCCAAAGGCAAGTTTCTTATGACTGCAATAATCGTATGTAGTAAGGTTACCAACTACAGCTTTCCTCTAATCACGCTACATAATTATAGCACTATAAATTCCAATTTACTGCCATGGCTCCATTCTAGAATCAGAAATGTGCAGTTTATAGAGGGGTACTTTAATATTCTCCTGCTAGAAATCTCTTTTACCTTCCTAGGTTACAAGTCCCATGATGCTATATTAATTGCGGCCAAGGCAGCTAAAATGGAACCACGGTGCTACAACTGTAGTGATTTAAATCACACATTAAGGCTATAGGTCTGAAAACATTAAAAAACATTTATTATTTTTGGGCACCTCGAGGAAGGCAGGAAAAGGTAAGGGAAGGGAAGTAAACGAAGGATGTGCATGTTACTTTATCCGGTTTCAGGTACTGTAGTATTTTCCTCTAGCAGAATTGAACCAAGAACATGAAAAGCCCGAATGGGTTATATAACCTGGGCTTCCAGCTATTTCTTTCCTTCTTTCTCCATCTGAGTGTTGTTTTTCGAGCAACATATCCCTTTCTACGATTCTACAATAACTTTTCCAGAGATGCAATGCAAACTCCCTCTGAAGAAAAACTTGCCAAAAAATCCCATGGATCTCCATAAGTTGGAACACCTGAAGGCCACAACCGACATTCAGATCAAGGAAAATGGAAGTATAATCCAATGGCAAATAACGCAATCATGGGTTTAATGTTTGCGTGATAGACTGCCACACGCAAATTGGGCATGGGAAGTCAGTCCGACGCAACAAGGGTTTCATGTATTGTGTGATAGACTACCACACCAATTTTGGGCAATGGATTCTTGAACGCAATCATGGCGTTTTCACGTTATTGGTGATAGACTACCACACGCAATTTTGGGCAATGGAAGTCAGTCTGAACGCAATCATGGCGTTTACGTATTGTGTGTTACTACACACCAATTGGGCAATGGGAAGCAGTCCGAACGCAATCATGGGGTTCACGTTTGTGCGAAGAGGTATCAACACAATTTTGGGCAATGCAAGCTTTTCATGATGGAAGTCAGTTCGAACGCAATCGAATTCACGAAATCATGTATTAGAAATTCATTGAATGCTTCTGCCCCACTTTCTTTTCATTTAATTAAGAGAATTCCTCCATGTGATAAACTCCAACATATCCCAACAATGTGTAATATTATACATATTGGGTATTCCAGAGGATCTTCTTGGGGTATCATAAGTGAAAAGTTAAAGGCAACAGTAACAACAAAACAACAACAACAACAACAGTTTGTGAGTCGACGGCTTTCACAACTGGAATCCATAGTTTTATTGCGGGTGTTTTTCAGGCTCTGTGCCGTGTTCGGAAGAGTTTATCTGATAAATAGACTGTATACTACACACAACAGATAATATATAATTGTGTGGTGTGTGGTGTGTGTGTGTGTGTGTGTGTGTACGGCTGGCTCTTCAGAGAAGCTGGTGGAATGTAGGGAGTGTGGTGTATATATATATTATATGTATGTTATGTGTGTGTACTGGTGACCTGGCGAGAGGAAGTGATTTAATGTTATAGTAAAAAATAAAAATAGTTTATGATATAAAACGTTAAAATATAAATTATAATAAATTAATAAAATGATAAAAGTATAAAAAGTTTAATGTAAAAAGTTATATAAAATGTTAAACTAAATATAGTTAAAGGAAAATAGTTCACTAAATATAATAAAATGTTACAATAAATAAATAGTTTAATAAAAAATTTTACCTAATATAAAAAAATAGTTAATAAATATAACTGTAAATATAAATGTTAAAATAAAATATAAAAAATAGACAAAAATATAAAATATTTTAAAAAAAATAGTTACACTACATATCCAAGTTCTAAATAAATAGTTTAAATAAAATAGTTCACAAAATATAATAATTGTCAATACAAAAATATTTAAAAAAAAATAGTTACACTAAAATAATAAATGTACAATAAAATATAAAATAGTTTAAATAAAAATAGTTACACTAAATATAATAAATAGTTACAATAAAATAAAATAGTTTAAATAAAAAATAGTTACACTAAAATATAATAAATTGTACAAAAATATAAGTTTAAATAAAATAGTACACTAAATCAATAAAATAGTTACATAATATAAAATGTTAAAAAAAAAATAGATAAAATAAATATAAAAAATAGTTACAATAAATATAAAAAGTTAAAATAAAAATAGCTAAATAAATAAAATAGTTAAAATAGTTAAAATAAATATACTAGTTACGAAAAATTAAAATAGTAAATATAATATAAACATACGTAGTAAAAACGTATAATAACATATTAACATACTTAATATTACGATAAATTTAAAATATAAATGATATAATAGTAAAACATAATACTTATATATAAATACAAAATATTTAAATGTAAATATTTTTAAGTGGGAGAATATCAAGCTCTGCTGCTGAGAACAGGCCTCGAAGCTGCTAGGATTGGCCTTCTTATTCTTTCCCTCAAGACTGGGCCTGCCCGACTCCCGGCGGTCCATGCAACCGTTCATCCCAGGCCTGGTCTGGGCTGTCGTGGGCCTGGTCCCTCCTCCCCTTCCTTCCTTCCTTCCTCCTCCCAAGCCGGCCTCGGAGCCAGCGCCGGGCGGCCCCGCTGCTCGTCCCCGCTGTTTACCTCCTCCGGCCTAGAGGAGGAGGAGGCAGGCGCGGCCTACCACGCCGCCTCGCATGAGCTCCGGCCGGGCTATGAAGGTAGAAGGAGGAAGCCAGGACCCCGCCGACCCTGCCCCCCTGGAAATCTACTACAATTCTATACTATCTTCTACCACGGTGTGTCTGTATTATCTAGTGTGTGTGGGTGGGTGGCGGGTGTTTAGCATTTAAAGATATTGGAGTTATACAATACAATGCAGCGATAAGCAGATTATATTAGAACGATAGATACACACACACAATATTTATAACACATACATACAACGTCAGACGAGATATTACACACACACACACAACAATATACACCCATACTACTACAACATCCACTTTAATAATATATACATACCCACATATACAGTACATACAATAATACAATGTCAGGGTTTAATTATACATATACCACACACATACTACGTACATATACAGTATATACAATAATATACATACAACATACTCAATTAGTGTTAATATATACATATATTATATTACACACCGCACACATACAACAATACAGTATATACAACAATACAATACATACATACAACAGGAGACATAATATATATATACACACAACATACAGATCACACATACATACATACAAACAGTAGACTTAATATATATTATAATACAACACACACTTAACAGTACATAAATACATACAATGTCAGGGTTTATTATACAATACACACACAATACGTCGTACAATTCAGTTATACACACAAAAATACATACAATACATTACATTACAATAGTCAGGGTTAATAATACATATATATATATATAAATATATATAACACACTACGCCACATACATACAATACAGTATATACACACACATACATACATACTTACAACAGTGAGACTTTAATATACATATACAGACATACATACAGTAGCCAAACTTTTTAATACACACACATACATACAATATTCAGACTTAACACACACAACACACACACACATATACATACACACATACATACAATAGCCAGACTTTGTATAACACACACATATATACATATAATACATGTATACACATATATGTAACAATGCCAGACTGTAATGTATACATAAACACGACACAACACACATACATATACTACCATACATACTATAGCCAGACACTTATATCTCACCACCACTCACACACACGAACATATGTATAGACAACAGAACAACACAGACATACAATAACAGACTATAACATATACATTCACACATATACATATAACAGCAATAGCTAGACTTTAAACTATATATCTAAGTGTGCATGTGTATGCCTTCAAGTCATTTCTGACTTACAATGCCCCTAAGATGAACATATATGGGGTTTGCTTTTGCAAGGTTTGTTCAGAGGGAGGTTGCCCTCGCTTCCTCTGAGGCTGAGAGAATGTGACTTGCCCTAGAGCAGAGGAATTGGTATCTCCTGCCAGATGTACAATACATTTTCTTCCCGTCATCTTCTAAAGAGCTTTTGTCCTCTTGTCATCACCCATTTTTACCCCCACGACGCCCTGTGAGTGGGCAGTATAGATTCGCCTGGCAGACCGACCCTAAGTGGCATTTGAGCCTCGTCTCCTCTCTCGCTCGCTCTACCTGAGAAGCCTTGAGTCTGCAGTTTTGGCCCCCAGTGCCTCCCAGTTAGCCAGTGATAGGAGTTGTGGGTATTATGGTCCATTAGTATTTGGAAAGCCCAATTCCTGCTCTAGTACCCTTTTCTGTGGCAATAGGGGATCGCTGTGCGCAACAGCAGGTTCCCATCGTCCAGGAGAAGCGACAGGAGCTAAATCTTATTAATGGCCTTTTAAATCTGGGAGTCAGTTTCTAGCATTTCTCACATGAATAGTTAGATTCAAAGACTGCCACAAGGCAGTCCCTGCGGGACTCGAATGAGGATTAAAAGAATCCTCTGGGTGAAACATGCCATCTGCTACTTCTTGCAGGTTTCGTGAGGATGGCTTTAATAATATAAAATGTATTGCTTGGTTTAGAGCTTCTGTATTAACCCATGAGCGCTCTGTCCCACCAATTGTGATAAGTGTCCTATTTGACCATGCCCACGCAACTGTCC
>NC_056532.1:5267217-5278080 GCF_019175285.1 Sceloporus undulatus | reverse complement strand
CTTGTCAAGCCACCACCTGTCTCTAATCTAGACCTTTCGGAAAGCTGAACCATCCAGCGAAAGACCGTCTGTGCAAAGGACGCACATTATTTATATACAGGTCATGTTTCTAGGGATCCTAAATGATCCTAAATGCATGGGCTCTTCAAGGGTCTTGGGGCAAAGACTTCGGCAGGGACCTTGGAGGCGGCAAGTCAGATTGAACCAGAGGCCAAAATTCAATGTACAGTGATCTTTCGAGAGAGAGAAAATTGGTTTCTAGACCCTTACCGTTTTTGTCGTCTTCCTCTTGACACGATCCAGTTTGTTGGTCTTGAATGAAGCCCAGACTTGGACACAGCATTCCAGCTGAGTGTTCACAAAGCAAAACAAGAATGGTATTATTGAGTCCCTCGATCGAGAGACTTTACCTCTGTTGATGAAGTCTAGAATTGCAAGAACATATTAAGTCAAATCTGCAAATGCGGAGGGCCAACCGTACTATACCTTCCTACTCTTTCATGACTCGCTCTGCCTAATGGTAGGTCTTAGAAGCTGTCTCACGCACATTAATGCTCTTTCTAAGTATGCTCTGTTCCTTTTAGGGATCCGCACCCCAAAACCCAGGAATTTGGAGCAAGCCACTGTCAACCCGATACCATGCAGCCCAACTCTAACAGTCGCCACAGCGTACCTGCAAACGGCGACAATATTGCTACCTCCCAGTGCGTTCATGCGGCGGCGTCGCCGGGAGAAGGTTCTTGCCAACACGGAGGGGATGTTCACATCCAGCTGGGCACAGTTCTTGGAGAGGCTGGAGAAAATTTGGGCTCCAGGCACCATCCACGACCGGGGACTCAAAGTCATTCGCGCGCCCACTCCCACGGCGAAGCGAGGGGCAGCCAAGACGGCGGCGCGGATTTGGAGGAGCAAAGCGGCAGCTCGCTCTCGGAGCTTTGCTATCTCCTCCAGTGGCTGTACAAGAGTCTCCCGTACCTCTTGATCCTGTCCATCAAACTTCTCATTCAGCACATAACCGGTAGAGTATAAGGTTTTACGGCACTCTGGATGCCACTACATTTGTTAGGGTTAAGGGTGAAAGAGAAGAAGTCCTAGATGGCTTGACGGTGGGAAGTTAAACTGATCTACATGACCTGTACATTGTGCAAATTAAACAGGTTTCCATTTTGTATTAATTCATAGAATGCCAGTGTTCCTTAGAGGCATATTTCTGGTTTCAGGCATTCAAACCTATTCTCATCTTGCTTTTGCCATTTTATACAAGGGGCACCATTTTACTCTGCCATGGCGTATTATGGGATTTGAGCATCCATGGATTTTGGTATCCACATAGGGGTCCTGGAACCAAACTCCAGTGAACAGAAAGCACTTACTCTTAACCTTTTAATTGGGCTAGCCTAATAGAGTGCCTTGTTAGATGCCTTGTTTAATACCGAAACAAGACGCATGAGGAATGTAGCCTTGTTTTAGGAGAGAATCGCTTTCCTGGAAGCCTTCACAAAGTGTGATTCTTCACTAAAACCAGGCCCATGCTCTCCATGCGTCTTGTTTTAGTGTTCGGTGACACTCACCCGATGTCCAAATTGCACACTAGAAGTAAAATGGAATACAGTATTGGCATGTAGGAAATAGGAAGAATCGAGATTAAGGACAGAGTAAAGTGTGTTTTGCATCAGGGTCGGGGAACATGTAGACCATGGGCTCCCAATTTTAAAATCTATGGCCTGTTACAGACTGCCAAAATAAAGCTGCTTTGGGTTTCTTTGGAGGTATGCTGTTTAAATGATGCATGGGTCCTAAGAGTCCGGAGGTCGCGCCAAAGCCACACTCCATTCCTAAGCACTGGAGTGCAGCTTTGGTGCAGCTTCTGGATTCTTTACATCATTTAAACAGCATACCTCCAAAGAGACCCGAAGCAGCTTTATTTTGGCAGTCTGTAACAGGCCGGTGTGACCAAATTCCTCCCAAATGCATGCAAACACACAGTCAAAAAAAACCTCCACCCAGCTCAAAACTTCCATCTCAAATACCTCCTTTCCCGTCTTCAAAATAGTAACAGGACCTCTCTGATGAATTTGGACCTCATCGTCCAACCCTGAGAATCCCGAACTCAAGCCTTGCAGGTGTTTTGGAGTTCAGCTCAGCCGTCTTGGCCAATAAGTCTGGGATTTGGGGAGCTGAAGTCCAAAACACCCGGAAGGCCAGAGTTTGGGAACCGCTGGTCTAGCGCATGCTTTTATTCCTTGAACATTGAGATGGTTTCCTAGCCGGTGAATAGTTGTATATATTACCCATGAGTATAGAGCAGCTAGTATATTTTTGTTACGTTGTGAACCTTTCTGCATGTGGTCCTCTTTAATTTTCCCCTCTATTTTATTTTTTAAATTCAGTTCATTGAAATTATTTTGGGTTCTTTTTTCCTCTTTTGCTTTTATAATTGACCCCTGTTTTTCCCAATAGGCATTTCTCTGGCAGTTGGGCTGCTAACAACTTTTATGTATGCAAACAAAAGCATTGTAAATCAGGTTTTCCTAAGAGTAAGTATTGACCTCTCCAGTGAGGTTGTAAGTATATATATATATATCTTATTAAGAAGTTAAAAGCCTAAATATTGGACTTGTTAGGTCAAACTGCTACTGTCCAGATCTGTAAAGAGTACAAATCCCATCACCTCACCCATTGCCCATTCTGGGTGGAGGATGATAGAGGTTGTAATCCACTGGGGAGGTGTCTTTGATGAACAGCATGCTTAAAATATTGCTTTTTCAGTTTCTTCACCCCAAAACAGTGGCCATTATTTGGCCAGTGAAGATGCCTAATCCTAGTGGAGTCATTTCTGATGGCCTCCGTCCGCTTGGATCCCTTGCCCAAATATTTGGAGGCGATAACTCCCTTCTTGTGCCTGAATGGTACTATTTTGGGTACAGAGGGCTTTGTTTGGTGAAGAGGGAAGAAGGGGATGCCCACCTCTGCATTGGCCCAAAGGAGGCATATGTCACCCGTGTATCTCACTAGCAATTACCATATAGGATTTTCCTCCTCCCCTCCCACTTTTTATCCCTTTACGTGGCTTTATTTTCTTCGCCTTACATTTTATTGCTATGATTGGATTACAAGCCATACCTTTTCTGATTTGCTTACGAATAATGAGCTCCAATAGCCCATAACATGGCACCCGAAAACATGTTCCTTTCTTACACGGATTTTAGTATCGAAGGCACATGTATGACAAGAGTTAGACGACTTTAAGATTTTCTTCAGGAACAAGACGACTCATTAAGCATCTTTCACAACTGAGGGAAGGTCTAGTAGTGTTTCTCCTAGATCCAAGGCCTTCTACCCAAAATTGGCAACTCTCACTCCCTTCTGTACCCTGAGTGCATCCTAAAAACCTGCTCTGAAGGCTGAGAAAACCATCTGGAGAAGGTTTTTGGGGCTGCAGCAGGAAACAGAGAAAGTCCCAGTTCCTCTGGCCCTGGATCCTTCAGTATTTGATGGACTCTGGACTTGGATCTGGGTGGTTTTGGGGAGCCAAGGAGTGGTCTCTGGGCAAGCTGGAAGCTCAGTTTCCTCCAAACACGATGTTGCAGCCAAGCATCCGCTTAGGCTTCACAACAATGGGCTCATGTGTCACTACAGTCAAAGACGCACATTTACATATTGCAAATGAAATCCCAAAGAGAAAGATAATGGTAGAATGTGGACTCACTTGCAACCTGTAGGTGCTTTTGGTAAGGCCTTATCCTTTGATAACCAAAGCTGCCAACTTCCTAATTATGTGGAGTTGGGGGCCTTTTTGTGCTATGTGAATAGTGCAGGTCCTTTCAGACTATGTAGTTGTATTGCTCTGATTCCATTTCATATGAATTGTCCTAGGCTATATCCTGGGATTTGTAGTTTGATATGGCACTAAGAGAATCCTAAATAACCAACTACAAATTCTGCGATTCCATAGGGTGTTGCCATGGCTCTTGGAGCGGAATCAGTACTGCAGTTGTGTAGGGTCCTCTGTGCCAATGTTCTGAAAAGTCCAAGGACTATATGAGCTCAGCATGTTATTGTACTTCCAGTTGGAAAATTCACATTGAAAGGGTAGTACTGTAGTCTAGCGTCTTGTCTGTGTAATAAGAACAGCTGAGCCACATTGGGCCAACAGTGTTAATTTTAAACTCCTTACCTTGCAGGAAAGGCGTTCCAGATTGCAATGTGCATGGTTGCTGGCGTTTCTAGTGGGATCGTCTCTCCTCATCTATTACGCATTCTACTCCCAATCCCTTCATTACAGGTGAGTTATTCTGCATGGGCTCATTGTCAGCTTGGCTAAATCACAGAGCTTAGAAACGTTCCTTTTCTGAAGGAGAACTCCCTGGGAATTTTGAGAACTGCAGTCCTAAAAGTGACTGATCCAAGTTCATGGAGGACGGTAGGTTTGCCAAGGGGGTCTTAACTATTATAACTGAGCCAGTTAGTAGAGGACCAGTCCAAAAGAGTGGGGTGTCTCCCTCAACCTCAGCCAAACCAACCGATAGCTCCCTCTTCTATGGGAGCTCTTTGGGTTTGTCTGCATTCAAAAAAAGCATGGGAAAGCCTTGAATCAGCATTTCAAAGAATGGTGGCAGTGCTCTAATGTCAAAAAAACAAACACAAAACACTTCCTTAAATGCTCGTTCCTGTTCCTCAGCCTGATCTTTTTAAGTCCCAGCGTGGATGTTACAAACGTCTGGGAGGTACTTTGGATGGTGGGCATCACAGACTTCATTCTGAAGTTCCTCTCCATGAGCTTGAAATGCATCGTTCTCCTGCTGCCTTCTTTTATCATGTCTTTTAAGTCCAAGGTAAGAGAATGTTGTTGTTTTTTTTAGTTTACTAGAAACTAGTTTAGTGTTTTCTAAAAGTAACTGGTTACACTGCAAGTTGCTTACCTGAAGGCAGAACTACATTGTTTTGTGCACAGTCGGCTCTAGCAATCTCCAAGAAAGTATTCCTTCTTAGCAAATGAAAAAGCAGTGAATATTCAGTAGGGCATTTCTCGGGCTGAAATACATACACTTTCCTCCTCAATTTTACAAGGGCGGCTGCTAATAATGTTTTGTTGGTCGTCCCTGATGGCCTGGGATTTCCCATGTTACCAGTATAGGAAGCTTTATACCTATTCTGAATAGGATTCACTCGCCCTTAAAGCTGTCAGTACCTAAGACAGCTGTGAGTACATAGATATAGCTTGACTGCAGAGCATTATCATCATGTCCAGTGTGTGATCCCCGATTGCCTGGGAGCAGTCAAATGAAGCTGAAACTAGATAGAGCTGGGGAAGTGGTGAATGCCACAAACTGCCATAAAGAAATAGAGCATTAAGAAGTTTTAGTTCAGTCCTAAGGCTCCTGGATCAGACCAAAGTCCCACTTAGTCCTAGAATCCTGTTTCCCAAAGTGCCCAAGTAGATGCCCAATGGCATGGACATGAGGGCAATAGCAGGACATGAGGACCATAGCACTTTCCTACTGTTGTTCCCCAAGGATTGGCACTTGGAGCCTCTGATCCTGGCACTATAGCTTATGACTGGGAGCCATCGATAACCTTCTCCTCCGTGCATTTCTATTATCCCTGCTTAGACTATTTACGTTGGCCATTGTGACGCAGTGTGGATAACAATTCCAACATTTTGAATATGCGCTGTGTAAAAACGTTACATGCTGTACATGTCCTCCATTCCCTGCTATGCATCTTCACTGTGTAACTGACAGAGGGAAAATTCCCTTTCTCTACACCGTGGCTTAACTTTCTAAACCTCTTGCACCCCATTTTCCTCACTCGTGTTCACAAAATCCTCGAAGTGAAAAGGGGCCCCATACCTATCACAGTAATGAATGGCGACGCGCACTTGGCTAAAGTGGTCTTAAACCGTCGCTGACCAAAAGTTAAGTTTTTTATGCTTTAAAAATAAATATGCAGCCGCTAAATGCATGTAGTAATTAGCCGCAGAAAGTATTTGACAAAGTAATGACAGTTCAACATTAATGCTGACTCTTCTATAACGCTTTGATGTATGATTGAAGGACGGCGGCCGTTTCATCCGGCTTAAACAATTTAGGTGAGAGGAGAAAGGTTTAATGACGGGATAAAATCTGCTTTGCTTTCAGGAGGGGGCAGCAGAGCAAAAATAAATCATTAAGTATTATCACGGTAGGAGCGAATAATGAAAATCTTGCCTGATCAGCAGATATCCACGTTATTGATCTGGTGAAGGAATGTCTGAAAGCACAGCCAGATGGAGATTCCTGGCATTGGGGCTGTATTATATATGCTAGACTGATACCTGAAAGGTGAGCCTCCGAGACTTGCCTGCGAAGAACATATTTCCAACAGTAAAAATTAGAGACGTCTGTTTGTTTCAGTCACATAAAACGTATGCTACTGGCCCAGTGTTGGTTGCATCTATGAGCTATGTAAAACTACTAATATTGTGCAGCTTGGTTATTCCAAGGGGTTTTTAATAATGTAAGTACAGTGGTGCCTCGGGTTACGAAATTAATTCGTTCCGCCGCCGCTTTCGTAACCCGAAAAGCATTCGCAAGCCGAAATGCCATAGGCGCTAATGGGGAAAAGCCGCGATTTCGTGCGAAAAAGCGCCGAAAAGCACCAAAATTTTTTCGTAACCCGAAATAACCTTCGTAACCCGGAACAGTTTTTTTAAATGGATTTTTTTCGTAACCCGGAAATTTCGTAAGGCGGCGCATTCGTATCCCGGGGTACCACTGTATTGCTAGGGCTTCCTATGCTCCTCTCTCAAATGTTGCTTGGATTGTTTGGCTGTTTGAACACTGCCTTGTGCCAAAAACTTGGGGAATGGAGTATGTCTTAATCATCTTTGGACATACTACCTTTTTGTGTACAATGGGTTTTCATTCTCTCCTGTGAGGGGAGCATTCACATATTGTTTTCCCAGATGCATTCTAAAAGAGGAAAGCCAAGGAGGACTAGGTCTTATATTGTTTCGAACTTGTAATTTGGATTTTAAACCTGTTTTTGAGCTCCGATGAAACATAAGGTCAGCAAACATCCTCACTCCCTCCAATTTTGTTCCTAAACATTCCTACCCCACCCTTTTTTAAATCCTTCTGCAGGGTTACTGGTATATGCTCTTGGAGGAATTCTGCCAATACTACCGCACCATTGCCCCTATACCAGTTTGGTTCCGATACTTTGTCGGCTTCAGGGAGCTGGACAGTGCGCTGGGATGGAGTCTTGGAGTCTTACTCGCTTTGCTGTATCTTATTCTCAAGGTAAGCAGTGATTCTTTGACCCGTTACAGACTGCCAAAATAAAGCTGCTTCGGGTCTCTTTGGAGGTATGCTGTTTAAATGATGCATGCATCCGAATAATCTGGAAGCTGCACCAAAGCTGCCCTCCAGTGCTTAGGAATGGAGTGTGGCTTTGGGGCGACCTCCGGACTCTTAGGACCCATGCGTCATTTAAATAACACACCTCCAAAGAGACCCAAAGCAGCTTTATTTTGGCAGTCTGTGACAGGCCTTTGTCTATGGGAAAGAGGATTTGTAGGAATAGGTTAACTCCCCTGGGCTGATCGTGACATGTGGGGATGCAAGTCCACCTCGCACCTGCATATGTCTTCTTCCATCCTCCACAGTGACCAAAGCCGCCCTCTCAGACTCATCATTCAGTCTCTGCAACCGTTCCATGGCTAGTGGAGAACAAGTGGTGGATCAGAGAAGCATCTGGCTTTGTCCCTGTAACCAGATGCAGAAGGATCACATCATCCACTGAGACTTCCAGAGGACCCAGCGGGTGACAACTGCTCTGTGTCTGGCTACAGGAACATAGCCATATGCGTCTCTGATCCTCCAGCTCTCCGTAAACCACCAGACGGCTGTGCAGGAGGATCTAAATGATGAAACTGGGAGGGACGGTGAGAGAAGAGACACAGCATCAGTGAAGTCAAAGACTTTCATGGCCAAATCCATATTTTTTAATGAGGTGTTTGGGCTATGTGACTTTGTTCTGGAAGTTTATTCCCGACACACAGTATATGTTTATACCCTACTCACTCCCACACCAGCATTCTCTGAATATGCCAGCTACAGATGCTGGCAAAACATCAGGAATAAACTCTTCCAGAACATGGCCACACAGCCCCAAAAAAACCCACCAAAAACCATAGACACAGTATAGTTCTGCAACTAATAAAACCTGATGCTTTCTAGGCCTATAAAATGAGGCCAGTGGTGTTTAATTAATGCTTAAGGACGCCTCAGAAATTCATTTGTATCCTGCTCTTTCCTCAGAACTGGGACTCAGAGCGGAGAACTGGGATTCAAATTTAGTGGCTTTAAAATCAAGTACATGCTTCTGGGAGCTTGACCAAATGAACCCCCTTTTTTTTAATGTACAGATCCCATATTGTATACCACTTGTTTCCATTTTTTCAGCTCCTGAGTTTTTTCGGACACTTGAAAAACTTCAGGCGGATCTTGCGGATATTCTGCACGCGACCAGTGAGTATTTTTGTGCCCTCGATAAACAAAAACGAGATAAGCAGCTCTAGTCATTTTCCCCATAGGAAAATCTTTCAGCTTCAAAACGAATGGCCAAGTTCATAAAGAAGAGCGGTTGATCTCTGCCAAAGCTGGGCAACTGCAGGGGCTGGCAGGGCAAGTTGTAGTTCCTCTCAAAAGGGAAGTGTTATCACATCACTTTCTGTTGCCGTTTAGAGAGGAGGCGCATGGGAAAACGGATGTGTTTGGGTGTTGTACACGGTTCTAAAGTGGGGTGGGATGGGGATATAGTCACACATTAAGAGTCCAGGATATGTTTAGGCCTTGTCTGACCCAACAAAAGGCAATTCCCTGCATTGCTCACATTGAGCTGAAGATGTAAACCCTTCTGCAAACATGGCTGGACTAAGCACAACCCTCTAGATCAGTGATGGCGAACGTATGGCACACGTGCCAGAGGTGGCACTCAGAGCCCTCTCTGTGGGCACATATGCCATCGCCCCAGCACAGCATTTGCTAGAGTTTGTTACTAGAAAGCCAGAGGGACATGGCACTTTGCAATAAATGAGTGCGTTTTAAGTTGCAGGTTGGGCACTCAGCCTCTAAACGGTTCACCATCACTGCTCTAGATATAGTGGCACTGCAACTTAGAGCAGCACTAGCCAGGAGAAACTGAACAATCAAGAGTGCCATTGCTTTCTAAATCAGGTTTCCCTGCCCTCTTTTGAACAGCTGCTATTGATTGGGGAGAAGTTCCAGCAGCCGTTTTCCTCTCCTTTTCCTCCCCAAATAAAAACGAGAGCTAATGTGACATAAAGACTAATCTGTGAGCCAGCAAATCCACAGTTCAAATCTTACCTCTGTCACAAACATCCAGGGGAGTGACTGTATTTAATATGCTCTGCCTAAGGTTATGGAGGCATGTTGAATCCATGGGTAGCCAAGATCCAGCACCTTCCCCTGGAATCCTTTTTAAGTTTCCAGACTCCTACATTTTTCCCAGACTGAACTGTTGCCCCTTCTATCCATCTTCTCAAAAGTACTGCGGTTTCCTCAACCGTTGACTTTCCTTCTGTCCCTTTGCAGGGCTACGGAGTAGTAGCCAGCAAGCGGCAGTGTGCCGAAGTGGATGACATTTGCTCCATCTGCCAAGCTGAATTTCAGAAGCCTATTCTCCTCATCTGCCAGGTAACTCTCATCTGTCTTCGGCTAGCTCAGGTATAAAAGCTATGCGCAGAGCAGTAGCACTACTACGGGCAAAGAACAGCAAGCCGAGCGCAGAATTAGCGTGCTTTAGCATTTTTACGTAGGCAACGCCATGAACACTTCACTAGCACATGAAATATCTTCTATCTGCCTCTGTGCAACTCCTAGTGAAGAGATTGGGAGATATTGAGAGATACAGTCAAGTCATACTGACTTATTCTCAATTATCCTCCTATCATCGGCGTACAGCTGAATTTTTGGGATGCAAAAATTAGCGGGAGGTAGATAAAGGAAGGGAATTGCTGTCAGACAAGTGTTCGGATCAAGTTGGGATGCTCTCATAACCAAAGCGTTCTCATTTCAGCACGTGTTTTGTGAAGAATGCATCGCGCTGTGGTTCAACCGAGAGAAGACATGCCCGCTCTGTCGAACGGTCATCACCGACCACATCAATAAGTGGAAAGATGGGGCCACTTCAGCACACCTACAGGTCTATTAAAAAGAAAGGGATCATAATCCTGCCAGATACACATGCTTCGCAGTGTAAACTCATTTAAAAACTGGGCTTCACTGTTTTGTGAGGAAAGGATTACAAAGAGGGTCGAGGACAGAAAGGGATAACTCCACTCACTCAGGGCTTTATGCAAAGCTAAAAACAGCTTTTTCTTGCACAGGCTCCCTTTTGTCTGCTTCCAAATGGTACTTACCCTTCAAATTGTGTGTAAACTTGGGAGATAGTTTCTTGAGCTTTAAGCGGAGCCTCCTTGCAGAGTTGAGCCAAGTCTTAAAGGGACCTACTACTAAGGAATATGGTACCTTGGCCTGAGTCCGATTCGTAACCCTAAGGGCCCATTCCCGCCACACATTAAAGCTCTGTTTTAAAAGCCAGGTTTCCATCCTGTGATTTGCAGTTTACAAAGGGGCATTTACAACGGTCAGACAGAGAGCACTAAATAGCAAATCCCAGGATTGAACCATGGCAGTTAAAGCATTATCCAGTTCTATACCTGTTGGTTTATAGTCAAGACTACCAACAGGATCGCAGCACTTGAAACGCCAAGAATCAGGTTTGTGCAACACATTGTGTCTTGTTGCAGCTGTCATTTTGCCAGAGCTTGGGAAAGTTACTTTTGACTACACCTCC
>NC_056532.1:5246761-5267207 GCF_019175285.1 Sceloporus undulatus | reverse complement strand
CAGAATACCCCTTTAAGCCAGCATGGCCATTCAGGGAGCTATAGTCCAAAAAAAGTAACTTCCGCCCCTTTAGAGGGTACACTAATTTCCCCCTACTCCTCCGGATGCCATCATTACATTAACTAGAAGACCTCACCGACCGAGAGAGAAACATGGAACGACCTTTGCTTTTCGGTTCCGTCGATCGGCATTTTTGTGACGTACCCCCGGAAAAGCTTTTCTACTTTTGTAAGCCTGATTTTTTAAGAAAGGAAAAATCTTGAGTACTATATTTTGTCATAACCGGCTAAATTTTACTAAAGAGTGAAAGATCTATTTTAGTGAACCTTTTATAAAAGAAAAACAGAACCTGTAGTATATATGAAACAATAGATGGAATAAACGTTTTAAACTGGTTGGTTGGGAGTTTCATTAATAATGGAGTTGGTTGGGAGTTTCATTAATGGAGTTGGTTGGGAGTTTCATTAATGGAGTTGGTTGGGAGTTTCATTAATGGAGTTGGTTGGGAGTAAGTTTCATTAATACCCTTTATGTTAAGCGCTGTATACATTCACTGAAAAACAAGGGTTAGGGTACAAAATCACACTCATTCACTTTGGCCAGGTCTTCCTTCAAGCTACTTAAACAGTGAGAATGGATGGGAGATGCAGTTCTGCAAGGCCACAAGGTCCCCATCCCAGCATTTATTTAATAGGGATGCCCCACTTCTATTAATTTTGATACAACAATTCAACCAGCAAACTTAATTCAAAACCCAAAGCCTACTTCCAGTTTTAGGAACCCTTCACAGCTCCACCTGAACCAAAAACCAAACCATAGGTAGAAAGATCTTGAAGCACACCTTTGAGACCAACCAAAAGAAAGACGTTGGCAGCATGAGCTTTCATAGACTTCAGTCTACTTCCTCGGATGCATTAGACACTTACGTTATCTCTTAAAGAGGACAAACGGCAAACAAAACAACCACTATCCGTACATTTGTTCAAAGTTGCATTTAATTGCTATTTACATCCATTTGTTTTCGAAATCAAGTATATTTTTCATTACAGTAAACAGTACAGAATGAAATGCAGGAAGGGTGTTGACCCTCAATACCATTCCTAGTAAGGCAGCTGTAGGATGTGATTCTTTACAGATGGTTTACACAGCCAGCTAGAACCCTGGCAGAAAGAGCGCTTTCTTTAAACCGTACAGAGGAACCCCCTGCCAACTCTCCCACACAGATACACACACACAACACACACACACCCCGACCCCATATCCTTCCCCCAAAGGATCAGACACTTTGGCACAGAAATGTTAAATTTCTGAAGGTACTTGGCATGGTTAAAAACAGCTGCGACGAAACCTGCATCCTCAACTTGTCCTTCCTCCAAAGGTTTTGGACTTGATCCTCATCCCAAGATGTGTGTTAACTGGCACATAGACTACCAAGATGTATGTTTAACCTGCACATACACATTGAGCTTACCAGTCTTTGCTCCAAGATAGCCCAATCTCCATTCCTACCAACAAGGCTTACAAGGGATTGGTTGCCCTTACTAAGTGGATGCTCGCAGATTGTCTTAGGTGGGTAACTGATGGGTTTCTCTCCTGTAGGTTAAAACTACACTTTTATGTTATCACCACACAGGTAAGGAGGCTAGTTTTAAAAAAGCATTTTTAAGAAGCACAGTCCCAATCTAGACTAACCAGAGCAAGGTTTAAAATTTGCTTCTCTTCCCCCATGTACTGGGTGTATTTGAAGAAAACAGCACCAGTGATGTTCAGGTTTCCCTCCCATTTTAAACCCCTGCACAAATGGGTCAATGGAAGGATTGGTTTAAGCCTCTACCCACATCGGTCCCAATGTGGATCAGGGGTAACAAGCTAGCTGCACACTTTAACCTAAGTTATCCAGACCAGTTAGGAGTAAGGAATGGCTTCTCGCACCCAGTCAGAGTCCCCCCATAATGTTCCCTCCATCCCTGAGACATCAACGCTGCGCATAAGTCAACCTTACAGAGTAGATGTAATCCATGGCACAATGGGCAAGGAGGACAAACCTCTTAAACCCAAACGGCACACAGGAGGACAGACCAGTCAAACTGCATGAACAAAAGCCATCGCCGAATCAAGAATCTTAATACCTGCAAAGGCATACAAATACCCACCTACGATTCCTATGAAAAAGGAACCCTGAATTGCAAACCACATGAACATGCGCACAAACGTGAGCACTACCCAGATGCCATGGTGGCAACGCCTGGCATACAGCTAGTCCACCAAAGAAGGTAATACTGTAAGCGCACGTTTATTAACCTCTCAACTGCATTACAACACAGGAGTTGCAAAAAGGAGTTAACAGTCCGTTCCAGTCTAAACAGCAGTCAGCTAACCAAGGTAGTTTGTCAGTGATTCCCAAAATGGTTGCCCAGAGGTTTTGGACTTCAGCTCCCAGAATCCCTCACTTTTGGCTCTGAGGCTTCTGGGAGTTGAAGTCTCAAAGCCCTGGAGGACTCAAGTTTGGGGAATCACTGGGATAGATGATCCCATTCCAAGTCCCCACAGATTAATAAAAGATATTAACGGCCCTATAAAGACAGGCCAAAATAAAGCTGCTTCGGGTCACTTTGGAGGTATGGTGTTTACATGATGCATGTGTCCTAAGAGTCCAGAAGCTGCACCAAAGCTGTGCACCAGGACTGGCTTGTGGCTTTGGTGTGGCTTCCAGGCTCTTGGTACGCATGCATTATTTAAACAGCGTACCTCCGAAGTGACCCAAAGCAGCTTTATTTTGGCCTGTCTGTATGTGGCCAACTTTGGGGTTACATCTGCATCATGTTCTACAGCAGCAATGGGGAAACGGTGGCTCCGTTGCCTCCTGCTGGACTACGCCTCCCATCATCCAGGCCGGGGGCTGATAGGAGATGCAGGCCGACGTTTGGAGAGCCACGAATTGCCCGCCTTGTCTACGGGGAATGGCCGAACGCCCATTTATTCCAACACCACCTCCTTATATAAAATCCCATTGGTTTATAGAGCATCTCACAGGGCAGGAGGGCTCTTCCTTCCCTTTACCTCAAGAGTGTGCTGCCAAATACAAGGCGCACAGCGTCCATTTCAATACCATCAACCTAATGGGAACAAAACATGGTTCAAGTTCTCAAGATTTAATACTTAAAATACGTAGTTAGCCTCAGCAGGTATTAATCCCCGTTATTATTATTATTCTTATTATCATCTTAATATAATGGTACAAAAATCTATAAAAAAATCAAAATTATAGCAAAAGTCCCGAGATTATAATTAAAAAAGCACAGCTTGTACAAAATAAATCTTAATCACTATAACCCTAATGAAAACTTTTTAAGACATTGTTTATGTTTAAAGAAAGCACTTAAGTTCTCCGATAGCCACTGCATTGCATATGCTAGCATTTTGTTTTCCTTCTTCTGAAGATGTACAAGAGATATATAATACAATTCAACTCCCCCGAAAATCGACACTAAGAAGCTATATATACAGGGGAGAAGGAGGGAGGAGGAATGAATATATATATATATATATATATATATATATATATATATATATATATATATATATAAAATCAAGGTTTGGATATCTTTGCTTTGTACAAATAAATACAGGGTTAACACATATTGCATAGTGTGTGCTTGCTGTCCCAAGTCGTGATTCCAACGTTTTCACAGTTAAAAGAAGAATGCGTGATGCAAAAATGAAAAGTGAAGTTGACTTCTACAGCGAAACGAACCAATAGGAAAAACAGACAAAAAACACGCTGCCAGCCGTATCTCCAGCGGAAAGTGATATGCGTCCGAAAGAGGATCATCAATACACATGATCGCAAGAGATAGCGTTACGTTTCAGAGAAGAGGTGCCACTATCCAAGTCTGCTCCAAAGCTTGAGAAATTTACTTCGTGGGAAGGCTATACCTTTTAGGATCGGCCAAGAAAGTAACTTTTCCAAGCTTTATAATCCACCTTATGTATGCAACTCCTCTCTCCTATAACGCCTCTTCCATTTTAACAGGGCTTGGAGTTGCGTCTGAATGGTTTCTTAGGCCCCATACAGACAGGCCAAAATAAAGCTGCTTTGGGTCACTTTGGAGGTATGCTCTTTAAATGATGCATGCGTCCTAAGAGTCCAGAAGCTGCACCAAAGCTGCGCTCCAGTAGCTGCACCAAAGCTGTGCTCCAGTCCTTAGAACTGGATCGTGTCTTTGGTGTGGCTTCTGGCTTCTTAGGACACATGTCTCATTTAAACAGCAAACCTCCAAAGTGACCCGAAGCAGCTTTATTTTGGCCTGTCTGGATGGGGCCTTTCTTTCAGCCAAGTCAAAATGCCAGCAATGGAGATAGCCAAACACTATCCTTCCTCCGTATTCTGGATCGACCACATTTTATTGAGCATTAGGATTCAAGAGAGAAAAACCTGGTGCTACGTCTATGTACCACCGCAACACACACATATATATATATAGCCTGAACCCAAATTTCCCATTGAACTTTTACGATGTGGGAGAAAAAGTCACAAGCGCTGTCCAAAGCCAGGGACCATCCAGGTTGAGCAGACCCCACATAAAATGGACACTATCCAGATTTAGCCAAACCATGAACTGGCCAGCTGGCATTAGAAGGCCAAGTTGGTCAAGATCTAAGCCAACCTGAAGTGGAACTGCATCCAGATCCACCTTGTGCCACTTGTTGTGCAGTTACTCCATACTGAACAGTAGTCCCCAAAAGTAACTTTTGCAAACTCTGCACGGCACAAAGGAAGGTGGCAAACCAGGGCTTTGGTCAACCTTGATTTGAAGCAACCTTCTTTCTACAGTGAGGAATGGTCCAATAACATCCCTCTTATCCCTATTGGATGTAGCAGCCCAGTTTTTCGTGAGCAGGAAGGGACTCTCTGCCATGTGGGTACTACAAAGACAATTCACCTTCCCCATTTGAATCAGATAAACTGGAACAACATAGCCAGTCAATGGGAAATCTAATCCCATGCGCACACACATTCTGGGAAACACTAGATATGGCTCCACATCTCAATGCAATTTCCAAAACTGCCACTCAGCCTTCGCTCTTCTGGTTTCAATGAGACTACTGTTTGCTGGATTGTCCTCTTAAAATGGATGCTAAAAAGAAGCGGAGAGAGGGATGCTGAGTCTAGGCTATAGACAGAGAACGTGTGGTCCTCAATATCCATGCGCTATTCACCCCAAACCTCATCACTGATGGGAATTTGAGTTCGACAGCTAAAGCAGTGGTCCTCTTCCTTTGGTCCGCCACGTGTTTTGGACTTCAGCTCCCAGAATCCCTGAGCTTTGGCCATGCTACCTGAAGCTTCTGGGAGTTGAGATGCAAAATATGTGGAGGAGCAACGTTTGAGAACCGCCAGTAACGGAGGCGAAGAGTACTCTATGGCTTGAGTCCCAATGATGGCAGGTAGTGTCCCACTCATAGTTCTCACATTGCCGCATCCTGAGCCCCACTCCACCCCAGAAACTACTTCTGGGGATTGCCAATCCCTGTGGGACAGCGCAGATTACCATGCAATGGATGGGAAAGATCACAGATTCAAGAGATCCAAAGTGGGATCCAATCCGCTGGGATAAACACAGACAATATGCCACCCACTGCCACACTGTTGAAGGTGAAGCTCCTTAACGGTATTCAAATCAAACAACATAGAAGACTTATGGCTTGGATCCTATGGCTCATGAAGAGAAGCAACACAAAGAAGCAAAAGGAGTACATATTCCTCAGTGGCAGAGTCCACAGAAAGAGAAAGAGAGAGATGGGCGCAAGGTCTGACAAGCAAGAAAAAGAAGCACCTGGACTCAAATGCTGCCGCACAATTACGCAAATCTCAACGCAAACGCACCACAGCCACCCATGCACACTCTCTACTACCCTTAGCGCAAAAGCCCCGCAGGCTTTTATGAACCCTCTCGCCAGCTACGTCCATGGAAATGCTTTCTTTAAGGCAGGAAGTATTTAAGTTAAGGTAAAGATACCTTTATTTAATTCTTTGTACCTGTTAAAGTCATTTTTTTGTACAGATTTTTGTGGTTTTTTTCCTTCTTCGTCAAACAACAATCGCAGAAAACATAAATAGTAAACCTTTTGAACGCCGCCGAAAATTAAACTGCAAAAAGTTCTCTGGAAGACATTCGTCAAAGGCCATCTTAATACTTGGGTTGTGGTTTCGTTTCGGATACAATCAAGCGGAGAGGGATCGCCCGCAGCAGAGGAAACAAAAACAGCGCACGCTTAATTCTTGGCCGGGAAAAGAAAAAAGGCCAGTCGTGGGGCCAAGGTGGGATAAAGCCATCCTTTCTCAGCAAGACCAGCGTAATGGTAAAAATAGAAACAAAATCAGGTAATAGCCTGCTATGGTTGATCGGAACGCTGCTCCTTTGCGCAATGCCTCTGCCTTGCTTTTTGGTTACCGTTTATGACGGCTGCGGCTGAGCACATTTCCAGCATTGCGAGGAAACGATACTACCGGCGTAAGAAAACCCAGAAGGGAAGCCTTCGGCCGTCGCGTTTCTGCGTAAAATGATAAATCCCAGGCAGCAACCAAAGGATCGGGCAGAGAAGAGCAGGCACTGAAGGCATGCACACAGCTCTGTACTATGGGAAACAGACCCTGCTAGTGTGGGCAGCAGTGGCGCTGGAAAGGAGAGGAGTCCCACATCAGCCCAGGTTTCAGCACAGAAAACTGCCCAGCCGAACCCAGTTTCTTACCGCCGGAGGCATTTCCACAAGACCGGCAGAGGGGCGCCTTAACCGCCCCAATCCTACTAACGTAATTAACAGTGATTTCTTTCGCTTTCAACACAAAACCCATCATTTCGCTATGAGGACCAACCAATTTGGAAGTCTGATTTTTCTATGTGCTGCAACAAACCAATAATTCTGTGTTTTCCAAGTCAGGGGTAATTGGGGGGGAAAATATAGGGGGGAACGGGATGGGGAATCTATTTGAAAATATATATATATAATCTATATTTTAGGATTCATCTTTTAGAGTCGTTCAGATTGTTTTCCATGTGGCACATCCATGGCTTGGAGGCTGCCTTGAACCTCCAGTTTCGCTCCACTGGAGGATGCCCTTTGCAGAAGCCGGAAATTTGGGGTTAATCCCGTTTCGAGGGATGGAGGCAGGACTTCCCAAGAGGAAGAAAACGTCCTGCTCTCAATACTGTCACAGCTCCGAGCGATCGACTGGGAAAAAAATCCGTGATTAAGAGCAGAAAGGGTACCGACGCTCCCAATATTGGCCCGCTTTGCTGCTCCTGTGCTTGGGGATGATACAACCCCATTTCCCCTCAAGTACGCTTTTATGCACCACTGATTCAAAAGGAGAGGATGGGAAGCCAGAGGGGGAGGGAGGATCCATGGTTTTCATTCTTCTTTCCCAATCTGTAATTCTGTGCAACGACCAACCTTGATACTATCACTGAGAGAGAGAGAGAGAGAGAGAGTGAAAAAGAGAGAAGAAGAGAGAAGACAACTTCAAGAGCCCTCAATATTTCAGCGTGACGGGAGCAGGAGGGACTGCTGCCCTCGCTGAGGTTTTGTCCTCATGTCCTTCTGCCGCCCAAATCGGGGTATTATTTGTTTCTTTTTTCCGTGGAGGAAGAGGGAAATGATTGCCGTTGATTTCGTCATAGGTTCATGCGCAAATGCTCTGGCCGCTTGGAGATCATGGGGAAGGCTTGCTTTTTGTACGGCCCGGTGTGCGGTTGCCGGATCGGGAGCGGAGCCGAGGCCTCTCCGCAGACCGTCACGTCCATTTGCTCGATCCCGCCGGTTTCCATCGGATACTCCACGGGCGCCTGAGCGTTTGCCACGCCGGAGGAACTACCTCGTCCCCAGAAGTCCCCAGGAGAGAACTTAACAGGGCTTTAAAAAAAGAAAGACAAGAGGCATAATAGAATCATAAGAGTTGGAAGAGACCACAAGGGCCATCCAGTCAATCTACTACTGTATATAGGAATACACAATCAAAACAGGCCCAGAAGATGGCTATCCAAACTTCAGAGTCTGATAAAGGCAACTGTGCAACATTCTGAGGGAGTTTGCCCCACTGTCAAACAACTCTTACTAATGTTCTTCCTAATGTTGAGGTGGAATCTCTTTTCCTATAGTTTGCATCTATTGCTCTGGGATCTATTCTCTGGAGCAGCAGAAAACAAGCTTGCTCCATCCTCAATGTGACACCCCTTTGAATATTGAAACAAGGCTATCAATACAGAAAAGTGTGGATTTTTAAGCCAAATTGTATGAGTAAAAAGCAGGAACACTGAGTGGCTGGTTGAATTTCTAGTTCCTCTGCTTGTCTTTTAAACCACCAACCTAAGCCCACAGTATAAGTATTAACTGGGCATAACAGATCGGGGGTGAGGAACCTTGGCAACATGGAGATTACCTCCATAAGTCTGGCCCTCTCTCTGGAGAGACTGCCAGTGCCTCACACTTCCATACTTCACTGATCAGAGAAGATGTGGGGCAGATGAAGAGTAAACTGAGCTATGGGGCCTGGAGAAGCACTGCCTCAGGTTGTCCAGCAACCCAAAATCTCCCCTGTACAATAACCCTTTAACATCAGACCTCATTCATCTTTTGGAGATGGATGTTAGGCTGGAGACAGAGCTATCTGAAGGCTACTCTCTTCTGACTCTATAAAGAGAAAGCTTTCTTCTGCTTTGAATTAACTGAAGTGTTGTTATTTCTGGGAAGGAAAGGCACAGCACTTTCCCTTTTGGGGAACAGGCACAGGCCAGAAAAAGCACCAGGGCTGAGAGGTTAACAAAGAGAAGAGAAATACCTGACTGGCGTTCGTGGGCTGCCGATGAATCTGCGAGGTGATCGGATTTTTGGTTCAAAGGAAAACTTCTCTTTCACGCTTTCAAGTACGGATGGAGCCACATACGTAAAGCCCTAGATGGAGAACAAAAGTAACCAAACACCCCCACCGCCCCCCCAGAAAGACACAGAATGAATGCTTTGCATTATGACAGAAATCAATCTTGAAAGCCAGAACCAGCACTGCTGCCCCAAACCCTATCACCCAAAACCAGAGCTTATATACTATTAAAAAGCATTGACTGAAGCGATCATTCTAAGGCTCAAAAAAAAGCCACCGCTGGCTGTTACATCTGCAGTACTTTAAACACAACTCTTTCCTTACTCATTTCTAACACTTACTGCAGCCTGCAATCCAGAATAGAACATTGGACTCGGGCCTCTGATGCTGGCATACAAAAGACATAACCTATGTGTAATGAGCTGGGCCTCTACCACTGGGCAGATGGGTTTTAGAGTCCTTATTGGCAGCATGGCCAAACATTAACAGCTTTTCAGTGGTGGGAAAGAGTTAACTTTTATTAGTGTCCTTGTTGGGTGCTTTTTACATTTGCTTTGTAGTTCAAGGATGGGACAAGATGGAAGGTGGAGAAACAACTGGGGGATGATTTTTTTCTCTATTGAGGGATCACACTTCCACACTTTGATTTTGTTTGCTTCTGCATAATATATCCCTTGGGACTCAGTCTTCCATTGGCCAAATGCTTTTCTGCTGTGTAACATGAGCTACATCATTCACAATCAGTAAAGATTATGTTATAGCAGTTATGTGTGTCAGTGTCCAGCACCAAAAGGACTCTTGGAGAGACCTGCATGTGATTGTGGATTGCTCTTCTGCAGCACCCAGAGCATAGTCTATTTTTTCCCCTTTCAAACACCTAAACCCCATCCTGTTTTCTACTTACCACGAAGACCTGGTTGGCACTTTCGCTGAGAGCGGAGTCGTCGGGGCTATCGACAGGAGTCTGACGGGTAAACTTTGCGTCAAACTGGCTCACATCCTCTTCGGATTGCTTTGTAGAAAAAGAAAAAGAAGAAACCACACACAAACGCACACACACACACACACACACACACAAATGAATAAAGGCTTTGGAGGTTAAGAGGTTATCAGTCAGAACAGCTTTAGCTGAAGACGAAGAACAAAGCTTCCAGATGGAAAAGCATTCTGCAGAGGCAAAACCTGGAGAGTGCCAGGGTCCTGAAGCCACCAGCCGAAAGTCTCTGTAGCCAACTGGACTGAGAAATGAAGGCAAACGGGAGTGGGAAGGGAACCGCGGAGCAAAGAAAAGGAGCACAAGGTTTGAAAAGAGATGGTTGAAAGGCCAGGAGACAATGCCCCCTCTCACACCTCAGGCACACACCTGTATTCCAATACTCTACAAAGCATTTGTTACACTAGTGCTACTCAAACTGGTGGTCACTGGCAAATCTCCACGAAAGAAAGAAACACTGGTATCCAATGGGGCCAAGTATAACGCTAGTCCCTGGCACACAAGATGAATATCACTGCTGGTCCTCCACATCAGTTACCCTGAGAAGCATTAGTCTATACGTGCTCATACAAAAGAAGCAAGATCTGGCCATGGTTACACACACCTTACTTACGTCCCATCTGGGTTCCTGTAACACATTCTATGCGGGGATGCTTTTAATAGCGTTCAGAAACTTCAATTGGCCCAAAGAACTATAGACGTTGCTAAATGGCTCTGGCTACAAACAGTGCACAATTTTCCTGTTGCGACAGCTCCACTGGCTGCTGGTTCAACACAATTCAAAGTGTTGGTTGTAACCTTTAAAGACCTATATGAATCAGGTCTAGGTTATCTGAAGGACCGTATTCTCCTATAGGCCTCTGCCTGTGTTTTGAGGTCCTCTATGGAGGGCCTTCCTTCTCTGCCACCGAAATATTCAGGTAAATATCAGAAGATAGATGAGGACAGGGGTCTCCTTGCCTACATCCGAACAACAGAAACACCACGGTACAGGACACTAAATTACACAGCAGTTTACGATCTGAAGTCACAGGGAAGTTGCTACATACCAATAAAGGTTTAAATGGAGGTTCCACCTTCCGCGCAAGCAGCTCTTCCCAGTTAATATGCCTGAAGAAAGGGTGAGCCTAAAAAAACATCATGTCAGGTCAGAACCCAACCAAGGGAGGCTCAACAAAGACATGTAAAAAGGCAGCCTCTCGTATTTTACTAGAACACAAACCAAAGCAAGTATTTCTTTGCTACTTGGCAGAGGAACTGGAATACAGACAGCTAATAAAGTGCTTAAGACAAGATATGAAACTGACCTGCCAACCCTTAGTGGGGTTGTAGCATAATTGGGACAACAGATTTACATGTAGTTGCATTGCCATGAAGTGGTAACTTTTGGGAAACAGAGTAACTGGGGTTTCTGGAGGAAACGTCTCATCAAGAGCTACATCCTAGAGGAGTTTTAGTATTAAGGAAATGCAAATGTTTCACATGAAGAATGTATTGCTACAGTTATTGCCTGCATGGTTGCAGAAAAGCTACCTTGCAGAACCCAAATGGCTAGCAGGGAACTGGAAAAAGAAACATTTGGTCTCCTTTCATTTAATGTACAATAGAGCATGAGTTATTGTGTGGTTTGCTATCCCATCAGTGAGCAATCTGGGTCTCAACTCTTTAAGGCAGATGTCTAAATCAATACTATGTCATCATTTTTGAACAGAGCTACATTTTAAATCAATGTTCGCAATGCTTGGTCGATTGTGTTGTCGCTCTTTCCAACTGGCGGTACAACACATCCCCTGCCTGGCTCATAAGAGGAGGGTGCCCCACCTTTTACATTTCATCAAAACAATTGAGTGACGTATACCTGAACTTCTCCAGCATCTCCAGGACTAGCTCCTAGACGTGAGGCAGCATTTCTCTTTAGCAGCTTGGAAAAGAGAAAACATATAAATATTCACAGGGGGGAGAAAACACTCAGGGACTCCAGAATACATTTTGCTACTTCTGGAAAAGCTCTTCTCTAGGTTTAATATCAGCTCCCTTGCAAGCAGAGTTAGTATGTTCAGACCGTTCATATAGCACTGATAGTGCTCTCAAGGTGTTGCATTATCCTATTGTTTGCAAAAGCAGTGTCAATACTGCTCTGAAAACTGCAACAAGTAAAGATGACTTTATGATCTAGAGCAGTGGTCCCCAAACTGTGCCCCCCTTTAAGAGATTTGGGACTTCCGCTCCCAAAGCTTTCCTACCTTTTTCAGCAGATCTCTGGCTTCTTGTGTGAGGTAGGGAGGCAAGTTGAGTTTACACTTGAGAATCTTGTCAATGGTTTTCTTTCGGTTTTCCCCAGTGAATGGGGGCTGGAGAAGAGCACAGCGGCAAGGTGGGAGAGAAAGAGAAGGAAAGAGAGCCATGAGGAACTGGGCACAGGAAAATAAAAGATCCGCACAAAAATAAATTCTGCTTCCACATGTCTTCCTCCCCCCAAACACTCCTATTAAAACAATGTTTATGCAGAAAGGCCTAAAGCACAGCTTTGGAAACAACACATGTGGGAACTTGCTTCCATTGCTAAGCAGCAACACAATGGGCAAGTAGATGTTTGATCGGTTGATCGTAATGTATGTATGTATGTATAGAATGTCAAGTAGGACTGGGGGACCCATGACCTTCCAAGTCCTATCACCCTTGACCAGAGGATGGTCTCTTTGGGAACGATGAGACTTTGACTACAAGGCTGTGGAGTCAAGAGTCATGGAGTTGGGAGTCAAGCAATTTTGCCTGGAGTCAGTGGAAACGTACTGACTCCAGATTAAAATATAAAAACACATACAATTATAACAATATACTGTAATTGTAAAAAGTAGTAAGGAAACGACAGCTTATGTTAGAGGCTCTGTTCATCTTAAATTTTCTATAGTCTTTAGTTTTAAGGTATATCCTGTACTTCTATTAAAGCCTTTTCGAAATTCAATTTGTTAACTCTCGAGTTTGTTGCAGAGTTACTTTCGTAGGAATTCAGGGCAGTCTTCTTGTTCAGAAATTTCAATAAATGTATTTGATGTTATATCAATCTAAGTAGTCTGATGTTTCACGTGGTGGTGATGAAATATATCCACCACGTGAAACATCAGACTACTTAGATTGATATAACATCAAATTTCGAAATGCCTTGTGCTACCATTTTACTCCAGCTAATTTTTGTATTAATAATTCATATGCATTTCCCCTCTACAGCCTACCTCCAATGAACCTTTAAAAACCACATTTGGGAATGTTTTTCTTTTGAGAAAGGGATGGAAAGTTATGTAAGATCTATGCAAGAAGGGGAGAGGAAGGGAATAAGAAGGTAAAGTATGTGGTTGAAGGTATGAGTATGTGTGTGAAGACAGGAGTAGATAGGGAGGGGTATATTAAGGAATGAAGAGAAGAGAAAATGAGAGGGCAAAGGAAAGAGAAGAGATAAAGAAAAGATTAGAAAGATCATAGAAGGGAGTTAAGAAGAAGGTGAAGAGGTTTTGGAGAGAGAGAGGACAGACTCAAAGTGAGATGTAGAAGGAAAAGGTTAAAGGTTGGGGAAGATAAAAGATGGAGATTGGGGTGAGAATTGTATGGTTTGCTATGTTTGCCAGGTATGTTGGGTTGACTGTTTAAAATATGTATGTCTATAGAATGTATTGTAAGAACACAATAAAAATGGGACAATACCCCAGTCTGCTGGCACTAGATACCAAAGTACACTGTAGCTCTTGGCCACAGAGTCCAATGCAGGCCATATAAACAAGAAGACAAGATCTCTCTAATAGCAAGAAACAAAAATAAATAAAGTGACTAAACACATGCAATAGAGAAGTGTGCACCTACTGCTCCAGTCAGCATGTCATACATCAATGCCCCCAAACTCCACCAATCCACGGCACGGTTGTGCCCACTCCTCATCAAGATTTCAGGGGCCCTGGAAGTGACCAAAAAAAATACCAAACACACACAAAAGTGGTAATATCTTTCATAACAGGTGAACAGTCAAGCCTTAAGAAACATAATAATAATGCAATGGTTCTACAGAGAGAGCCTAAAATGGTAGCACCTCTTTTTTCTCATTCTGCCTGGCTTGTAAATATCTTTGTCTGGGGTGAACAGATGTTGGCTTCAAGTGACCAGACAAAGCAGTTATTGTTTATTGATATCATTATATCCATGCTTCAAACCAGTCTCTCCTAAGCACCTGTTCTCAATATGACTTCAACTGCAATGGATATGAGGTCAATGCAAAACAGGTCACTGGGAATGTAGCAATCCTGAAGTTAAGTATTTGACTCACCTGGACGGCAAACATCACTCGAAAGTTGCACCCAGATAACCAGGTGTACACTTGTTTATGACCTGCAGCTCAAGCAACACAATTTATGATTCACAAAGCATAGCTTTATTATTTGAAAAACTGACCTGCTCATATCAGACCAAGTCAGAATTTCAAATTCAGTTGCAATTTGTTTTAGGGGTCAACGTGTCAAGATGTCTTTGCCTCTGGATCGACAAGTCATAAAGAGTGTGATATATGTTGCCTTGCTGAAGCTGTTAACAGTACCTGCAAGCGCAATGAGTCTGAATTCTTACATTCGGGATTCCTAGGCCTGTTACAGACTGCCAAAATAAAGCTGCTTCGGGTCTCTTTGGAGGTATGCTGTTTAAATGATGCATGGGTCCTAAGAGTCCGGAGGTCGCGCCAAAGCCACACTCCATTCCTAAGCACTGGAGTGCAGCTTTGGTGCAGCTTCCGGATCCTTAGGATGCATGCATCATTTAAATAGCATACCTCCAAAGAGACCCCAAGCAGCTTTATTTTAGCAGTCTGTAACAGGCCCTAGACTCTTATCAAGACTGGTTTAGATTGATCTAAAGAAAGCCACAGGTTACCAAAACATCAATGTGGTACAAACGGCTAGTATAAGCATCTAGAAACCAACCACAATACTTGGGCTGAAGAGCTACTGAGTAATTGGTATAGCTATGTATGGAACTTAATATAAGAATATAAGCAAGTAAGCTGAGAACTGTATTTAAGGGAAGATTAAGTAGCTATTTAGATCAATGAACAAAGACTTAAGCTATGGTACAATGTTCTCTCCACCCCATTTCAAAGACAGTTACTCTAGATCAAATCCTGTTGTGGCCTTTCTTAATATAATGCCCTCCAAAGGATGCTAGGGTTGGGATAGTTACCTTAGAATTGTTACAGATCCTCTAAATACAAAACCCATAAATATTAATGAAACTTGCTCTGAGGCTTATGGAGAGGTTAGGTTAAAAACCCACACCCAAACATAGAGCCAAGTTTTTAGAAAGGTAAAGTTTAGCCATTACCCCCAGACCAGAGTAATACTTTTCTGTTTCATCATGCGGGCTCACATGTATTCTATTGTTCCACAGAATGTATGTGTGACAGTTCCATCATGAATGGATTCTTTGCACAGTCCAAAATCTGTAAGCTTAACGTGACCTAAAAGGGAACAAAAAATCAAAATTGGAGGGGTGTGTGTTAACATCAAGTTGTTGTTAAGACAAAGAAGCATTTGAGAGCAAAGCATCATATCAGAATAGTGTTGTGTGTCCCACGGTGATGGTTGCTGTTGTGTACCTTCAAGTTGTTTCTGACTAATGGCAATCCTAAGGCAAATTAATTATGAGGTTTCCTTGGCAAGACTTACTCAGAGGAGGTTCACTATTGCCTTCTTCTGAGGCTGACAGAATGTGACTTGCCCAATGTCACAGAGATTCAAACCTTGGTTTTCCAGTAACCTAGTCAAACTCTCAACCCTTATTCTCAAGTGTTCCAAGAATGGTAGTTCAAGGTGTGGTCTAAATCAATTAAAAAGCAAACACCTTAAAAATGAGAATATTAATTATATGGCATGAATTGGTACAGTAGCAAGAAAATCACAAACTTAGCTCTGTCTCCCAGAGTCCTAAACTGTTGGGCAGAATTTAAATAAATAATAATAAATAAATAAAAATTTTATTTATATACCGCCCTTCTATAAAATCAGGGCGGTGTACAACAATCATAAAATACATGAAATACAATACAAATACAAACAAAATCTGATAAAAACACTCCAGCCAACTTGCCACTGCTGACGTGGAGAAGAGGGAGAATTTAGTTGAGGCTTACATCAGGGAATGCTTGTTTGAATAAAAAGGTCTTCAGCCCCTTTTTGAATTGGGCCAGGGAGGTGGCCGAGCGGAGCTCAATGGACAGGGAGTTCCAGAGGGTAGGGGCCGAGATGGTAAAGGTCCTCTTAGAAGTAGAGGCTAATCTAGCCCCTGGAACCCTCAACAGCTGCTGCCCAGATGTTCTGAGAGTGCGGGGCGGATTGTATGGGGAGAGGCGGTCCTCTAGGTATCCTGGTCCCAAGCCATTTAGGGCTTTATAGGTGATGACCAACACCTTGTATTGCGCCCAGAAGCGAATAGGCAGCCAGTGCAGACCTTTAAGCACTGGTGTTATATGACTGGCCCTGGATATGCCAGTGACCAGCCTGGCTGCCATATTCTGCACCAATTGCAGCTTCCGGGTATGGTACAAGGGTTGCCCCATGTAGAGTGCATTGCAGAAGTCCAATCGAGAGGTTACCAGAGCGTGTACTACCGTTTCAAGGTTCCTCTGGTCCAGGTAGGGACGCAGCTGGCGTATCAGCCAAAGCTGATAACAGGTGCTCCTGACCGTCGCATCCACCTGAGAAGTGAGGTGGAGTGACGAGTCAAGGAGCACCCCCAGACTGCGTACCGAGGCCTTCACAGGAAGCGTGATCCCGTTCAGGACAGGTGGAACCACCGCCATCCCTAGGCCAGGAGAACCAATCACGAGCACCTCCGTTTTCTCTGGATTCAGACTGAGTCGGTTTTCCCTCATCCAGCCCATTACCGACTCCAGACAGGCCACGAGAGGAGAGATGCCATCCCCAGTCACTGCATCAGTCGGAGACATAGAGAAGACTGTCATCAGCGTACTGATAACCCCGCGCCCCATGACTCCGGATGATCTCTCCCAGCGGTTTCATGTAAATGTTAGCCCCCAATTCCCACCTCTGCCAGGCGCTCCAGAAGGATACCATGGTCTATGGTATCGAAAACCGCTGAGATGTCCAAGAGCACCAACAGGGACACGCTACCCCTGTCAATGCCCAGTAAAATGTTTTACTACAGAGTGTTTCTTCAGGCAGAGTATTCTATGACTGCTACAGCAGAGACTGTCTTGCTCATACAGATCACCATAAAGATTTTACATGTTATCTAATTCCGTAAGGAACACCACACTGATTGAATAAGATCCCCTTAACCCAAACCACACAAGGTTGGCAGATCACTAACAGCACTTTGAACTGAGCATGGAAATGAATCCCAAGTCGCCTTCTAATCACATCAAAGTGATTGAGCAGCTCAAGATGCCAATTTTCCTGGCTTGGCATCGCCTGGCCATCCTCTAAGACTTGTCAGCAAAACAAGTTGATGTTGTATTTCTAACCTTGATGATTCAGCATGATGTTTTCTGGCTTTAGATCTCGATAAATGATCCCCTTCTGGTGCAGATGTCCCAAAGCCATTGAGATTTCAGCCAAGTAGAAGCTGCAAGGCAAAGATTTGCTTTAGGACAGAAAGGGGGATAAACTTGAGTTTCAATTTAACATGTCTGTGCTATTCAATGTCCAGAAATCACACCAAACCGTGGTTTGCACTAACCACAGTTTAGACCCCAAACCACGATTTCAAGCTCTGAATGTGTCCACCAATCCAAAATATACAGCTGTTTTGACTGGTCCCCTTTCATGCTCATCCACTCACTTGAAGGGGGGACAATAATTATAGTTTGTCAGCCCAGACTTCATGCCAGACCCATGTTTTGTGTGAACAAACTGTCCCAAACTGTCATTTTTAACACTCAATTGTTAAGTACAAATTATGCAACCAATGAAACCCCCATCTCAGCCTTCTCACATGACTTGAGAGCCGGCCAAATTTCTCTTACCAAGCTGTGTCTTCCATAAATATCCCCTCTCTCTCCAACTGCATAAACAGTTCTCCTCCTACGTTGGGAAAAGAAAGACATAAGGAATAAGCTCCTTTTCCTGGTACACTTAAAGATGAAAAGCAGTATGAATGGCTGTACGCATGTGTGTGCCCTAAAGTCACCTGTAGACTTATGGTGACCCCATGAATTTCATAGGTGTCTCTTAGGCAAGCAATCATTGGGGTGGTTTGCCACTATCCTTCCTGCGAGATATAGCTTACACAGCACCTAGTATTTCCTTGTGGTTTTCAACTTCCTTTCCTACTACGTTCAACTTCTTTCTCCTCCCTACATTTTTTAATAGCAAGTGTGCACTGCTCACATCGTTTCACTGAGAGAATGGACTGTTTATTTACTTTTCAACCCAGACGTACATTTCATGCCCACCTTTAGTGATACAGACTGTTCCATTTTTGGGGGCTTTTGCTCTATTGCAACCCAGGAACAATGGTCAATAGCTAGATGTCAGAGCTGCAACATTTCTGTTTTGGAGACTAGTCACTGGACCATTATCTCAATGGCCTGTTACAGACTGCCAAAATAAAGCTGCTTCAGATCTCTTTGGAGGTATGCTATTTAAATGATGCCTGGGTCCTAAGAGTCCGGAGGTCGCGCCAAAGCCACACTCCATTCCTAAGCACTGGAGTGCAGCTTTGGTGCAGCTTCTGGATTCTTAGGATGCATGCATCATTTAAACAGCATACCTCCAAAGAGACCCAAAGCAGCTTTATTTTGGCAGTCTGTAACAGGCCAATATGTGTTGCTAGATGTAACCCATATGCCTGCATACCTACCAGTGATTCATCCAGTCTCCATTTTGGAATTTAGTTTAACTGCAAACCTCACAGCTACATCTGGCCTAATTTTTGGACCGCTCTGGTTTTTTTTGCTTCTATTTGGTTTCACCTTGCCTATGGAAGAGTTCTGGACATCTCCAAAAGACGCAATCCCCCCCCCCCCCCACAAAGGTAGCAGAATCTGACATTTATGGCATCCTTACCACTGAGATACTCAAGAATGAGGTAGAGTTTTCCACCTGTCTGAAAGGCATAAATCAAATCAACGATGAAGGGATGTTTGACTTCCTCTAAGATGTTCCGCTCTGCTTTCGTATGAGCTGTATCTTTTGCATTCCTAACAATCATGGCCTACGGAAGCAACAAATCAATAGTAAAAGCCATGTTCTATAAAAATTTACCATTACAGAAAGAAATGCTGATCTTACCTTCAAAAACATTCATTTCCGGGGGAAAGGGACAAACATTTTTTGGATGGGTTGCTCCTTACATTCACTCTAATAGGCATCCAAATGACACTTTTCCCCTTGCCTTTAAAAAGTGTCCTATCAGACCAGGAGCAAGCTATCCAAACAATGCTCCTTCCTTCTCCACTGCGAAACAGTGAAAAAGGACGATAGAAAGATAGAGATGTGGTGCTGGAGAAGCTTGCTGAGGATATTATGGACGATCAAGAAAACAAATGGATTCTAGAACAAGCCCGAACTGTCCCTGGAAGCCAGAATGACTAAACTGAGGCTGTCGTACTTTGGCCACGTCATGAGAAGGCATGAATCATTAGAAAAGACAATGATGTTAGGAAAGGTAGAAGGCAGCAGAAAGAGAGGGAGACCATACGCCTCATGCTTAAGAGTCTTATCACTGAGAATAAAGAGTAAACTCGTGGACAGGTGCAGATAAAGCACAGAGCTTTGCTCTATAGTTTGAACACAGTGTCTAAACCTAAAGATAGTCAGTGTGTTGGCATGCTTCTTAAAGCCAACCCAAAGGCTTATCCATGGCTCAATATAGGCACTGTATGTTAACTCTCATTTTTTAAAAACCATCCCGGGTGAAAGAAAAGTACAATTTGTTCTGGAAGCACTGACCTCCCTCTATTCTCTCATCCATCCAGCCTTTAAAGTGAGCACAAAGTTATGTCTGCTGGGTTTTGTAAGTTCTTTGGCACTGTTTTCCTTTGCTTCATCTTTAGATCCTTTGCTACACGCCCCTAAGTTTTACCCTCGACTTATCCAGGGGTCATATAAAAATCCATACTTTTGGCCCCCCAAACCTGCCCTCGACTTATACATGAGGTCACCTTATAGCCAAGTATATGGGGTATATATATCACATCACTCATTCTCACATAGGCCAGTGTTCTGGCAATTTCTTGGCTTACGATTACGTTCAAATCTGAATAGTTCCTATTGGTCCTGCAGCTATTCTTTCATTTAGTTATACTCCAAGGATTCTTTCCTCTGGCACTATAAACTCTTGTTTTATTCCTTACACTGCTCCCCCCTCAATTTCTTGTTAAAAAGCAATAAATGATAAAGGACAAGATCTATCACATCGTTATGTATCTCTTTAAATCCCGTCCATCTCAAATCAATGGGATTAAGTGGTTCGCGTCTCAGGTGGATTACATCCAGAGCAATTTCTTTCCAAAGATTGATGAGCGCTGGAAAACACGTCTAAAGGCAACTCAAAGATCCTGCCGTGTTTGCTATTCTTCT
>NC_056532.1:5222458-5236761 GCF_019175285.1 Sceloporus undulatus | reverse complement strand
GGGGAACACTTGCCCATAGGGAAGCCATACTTGTCCATAGAGAAACACTGAGGAATATTTGCCCATAGGGAAACGTTGGGGAACACATTCCCATAGAGAAACACTGGGGAATGCTTGCCCATAGAGAAACCATACTTTCCCATAGGGAAACACTGAGGAATATTTGCCCATAGGGAAACATTGGCAAATGGATGGCCATAGGGAAACCATACTTGCCCATAGAGAATCATTACTGAATGCTTAGCCATGGGGAAACAGTGGGGAACCCTTTCCCATAGGGAATCATTGGGGAAGGCTTGCCCATAGGGAAGCCCTACTTGTCCATAGAGAAACACTGAGGAATATTTGCCCATAGGGAAACATTGGAGAATGGCTGGCCATAGAGAAAACATACTTTCCCATAGGGAAACCTTGGGGACTATTTGCCCACAGAGAGTCATTGGGGAAGGCTTTCCTATAAGGTAGCCATACTTTACTATAGAGAAACACTGGGGAACACTTTCCTATAGGGAATCATTGGGGAAGGCTTGCCCATAGAGAAAACATACTTTCCCATAGGGAAACCTTGGGGACTATTTGCCCACAGAGAGTCATTGGGGAAGGTTTGCCCATAAGGAAACCATACTTTCCTATAGGGAAACATTGGGGACTATTTGCCCATAGGGAAACCTTGAGAACGGCTTTTCCATAGGGAACCATTGGGGAAGGCTTGCCCATAGGGAAGCCATACTTTCCCATAGGGAGTCATTGGGGACTATTTGCCCATAGGGAACCATTAGAGGAGGCTTGCCCATATGGAAACCATACTTTCCCATAGGGAACCATTGGGGACTATTTGTCCATAGAGAGTCCTTGGGGAAGGCTTGCCCATGGGAACCCTGTGGCCCCTGCCCTCCCCGGGGTTCCCTTCCTGGGCCTTCCTCACTCCTTCCTCCAGTTCCTCGTCCGAAGCGGCCTCTTCAGGCTGGTCCAGGTCGATGTCGAAGACGCCCGCCATGGCCTCGCCCTCGGCGGCTGCCCCTTTGCCCTCAGGAGGAGGCGGAGGAAGAGGCGAAGGCGAGGTTCGAGAGCCGAAGGGGCGCCTCATGGGCCCAACGCGTCCAGCCCCAGCGCCGCCATGACGGCCGCCATCGCCCGGGAGCGGCAAGGTCCCTCCCCACATACTGCGCCTGCGCGGGCCTCGGAGGAGCCACTGCGCAGGCGCAAAACCCACCACTAACCTCCCACTGCGCAGGCGCACACGCCCAAATCGCGTCTTTTCCCTTACTCTCGCGCCTTTCGCCCCTCCAAACCAATGCGCATGCGTCAAGTACTCACTCCAGCGCCACCTATCGGTATAGATAAATGTCCTCCTCCAAGCCTTTTCTAGGCCCATGCGCACTGTTCTCGGGTGAAGCCCAAGCCTTGCCCTTCTTCCTAACGAGCTCCAAAAAGGGAGCATGCGCAGTAGGGACTAAGAGGAAATTCGTTGAAGGCGGGACTCAGACCAATGCGCGGCGCATGCGCAGTATCAAAAAACACCCCTGAAATCCTGATTTAAAGGTGAGTGGGACAGAAATGCTATTAGATTTCTGGAAGGCTTAGAGAAACTGAGGCACTGCAAGTGGGTAAAAAAAACCATGGCACTAAAGCAGTTTGACACCTGTGGGATCCTGGGATTTGTAGTTTGGACAGAGAACTACAAATCCCAGAATTCCATGGGAGGGGGATTTTGTAGTTTTTGGGTGAAGCAGGGCTCTGGGTGCCTCAGAAAACTACAGATCCCAGGGCTTTGTAAAGTGGAGGCAGCCTCAGCACTGAAGAAAAGATGCAGTTTTGACACCTCTTTTACCTGCCATGGCTTTGGAATCCTGGGATTTGTAGTTCTGGGAGAGGTGTTTTTTTCACCCTCCTCTGTGCTTCAGCAAACTACAGATCCCAGGGCTTTGTCTTTAACTGCCATGGCTTTGGAATCCTGGGATTTGTAGTTCTGGGAGAGATTCTTTTTTCACCCTCCTCTGTGCCTCAGCAAACTACAGAT
The DNA here is from genome assembly GCF_019175285.1 of Sceloporus undulatus. NCBI lineage: Eukaryota > Metazoa > Chordata > Lepidosauria > Squamata > Phrynosomatidae > Sceloporus > Sceloporus undulatus. The sequence goes on along the minus strand of NC_056532.1, from coordinate 5,234,741 downwards.
CCCAGGATTCCATGGGTAATTACTTTACTTTTAGCAAGAGATGCTAAAAGTGCGGACCCTGCTCTAATTAACACAATTAATTGATGTCTGATTAACAAATTGTAAGCCACTCTGATAGCCTTGGCTGAACAGCGGTGTATAAATAAATTATTATTATTATTATTATTATTATTATTATTATTATTATTATTATTATTATTATTATTATTATTATTATTATTATTGACATGGCTCAGTGATGTAGGATTCCCAGAATTCCCTACCATTGAGCCAAGGCACTTAAAGCAGTCTCAAACTGGATCATCTCTGCAGTGTCTGTTTTGGACCTAAGTCTATCTTTGGACCTCAGGCCAATGCGATCTTAGGCTGCATCAATAGAAGTCTAGTGTCTAGATCAAGGGAAGTAATAGTGCCACTCTATTCTACTCTGGTCAGGCCTCACTTGGAATAATATTGTGTCCAGTTCTGGGCCCCACAATTCAAAAAGGACATTGAGAAACTGGAGCCATGTGTCCAAAGGAGAGCAATGAAAATGGTGAAGGGTGTGAAAACCATGAAGCCCTATGAGGAGAGACTTATGGAGCTGGGGATGTTTAGCCTGTTGGAAAGAAGGTTGAGAGGTGATATGATAGCCCTCTTTAAATATTTGAAGGGATGTCATATTGAGGAGGGAGCAAGCTTGTTTTCTGCTGCTCCAGAGACTAGGACACAATGGAGCAATGGATTCAAACTACTAAGACTTAGGGAGCTGGGTATGTCTAGCCTGCAGAAGAGAAGGTTAAGAATGATATGATAGCCCTGTTTAAGTGTTTGAAGGGAGGTTATATTGAGGAGGAAGGAAGCTTGTTTTCTGCTGCTCCAGAGAACAGGACACAATGGAGCAATGGATGCAAGCTACAAGGAAAGAGATTCCAGTTCAACATTAGGAGGAACTTCCTGACAGTAAGGGCTGTCTGACAATGAAATATATAAGTGGTGGTCTCCTTCTTTGGAGGTCTTTAAGCAGAGGTTGGGGATGCTTTGACGGAGAGTTGCTGCATGGCAGAATGGGCTTGGACTTCATGGCCCTCGGGGTCTCTTCCAACTCTACGATTCTGTGATTCTATCGTTTCATTTTGGGATCCAAGGTGGAGGATGTCGATCGTCACGATCCAGCTTGGCCAATGTGGGAACCAAGTCGGCCGCGAAGTGTTCGATACCATCTGCGCAGATCTGCGCAGCGGCCAGGGACTGTGTTCCAAAAAGGAAAACGATTCCTACCAGGCCGCCTGCGAAGAACGTTTTTTCAGCGAAGAGAAACCTGGAGGTATTGTATATATACTCGACTATAAGTCGGCCTCGCGTATATGTAAGTCGAGGGGCCAACATTATGGATTTTTGACATGGCCCTTGGATAAGTCGAAGGTAAAACGTAGAGGCATGTAACAAAGGATCTAAAGGATGAAGCAAAGGAAAACGATGCCTGAGAACGTACAAAATTCCAGGATGCATAACTATTTGTATCCACACTTCCGCATCTGCGGCTTTGATTAATATGTATATCCTCTCCAGGAACTTCTAGATCCCCCCAGCGCAGAAGTTGACCATAGAGTTGTGCTGGAGGACTTAGATGTTCCTAGAGAAAACACTTCTGTAGGCATTTGTGGGTCCTCCAGCATGACTCTATGATCAACCTCTGGCAGATGTTGACCACAGAGTTGCGCCAGAGGACCTGGAGATGCCTAGCGAATGTGGAGGGACCATTGTAATTACAGAATGAAAGACGTTGGCACCTTTTATCATCCTTGGTTTCTGCTTTTGTTTCCTCTTTGTTCGTCTCTCCTTTCTAAAACGTGATTTGGCTTGCATTTTCTTCCCCTTCAGTGCTGGCCGCTCGCGCTGTTCTGGTGGACATGGAACCCAAAGTGATCGGACAGACTTTATCGGTGGCTTCCAAGTCCGGCAGCTGGACATATGACCACCGGTCTCAATTCTGTCAAAAGCAAGGGTCAGGGAACAACTGGGCAAATGGGTATGTACGCTGGCATCAATGCTGGAAAGATATGCCAGTCCTTATATATTTTCCCAGAGAGTCGAAGGCTTTCAGGGCCGGCATCCACAATTTGTTGTGGGTTTTTGGGGCTATGTGGCCATGTTCTGGAAGAGACTCCAAGGAGGACACATGCTCATCGTTCTCCATCATCACCACCTCATGCAATGCCCTCTGCTTTGGGTCCAGCAGTTGCCATTCCTCTTTGGCGAAGTACACCGCCACATCTTTAAAAGCCACCTTCTTCAAGGTTTCCTTCAGACCTTCACCATTCTTCCGTCTTTTGGAAGCCATCTTGGAAAGATTCAGTCCAAAGAAATACGAAGGGATATAAAGAAAGCAAAGCAGTCCTATTTCGAATCTGGGATCACACCAGGAAAATGGCTCACCGCAAAGCTTGGACAAGTCACACTCTCTCAGCCTCAGAGGACAGCAATGGCAAACCTCTGCTGATGAAACTTGCTCATTAAAAATAGAGAATGCAGTGATGATGGAGAACTATGAGCATGTGTCCTCCTTGGAGTCACATACTATATACATACCCAACTTCACTTTTTTTGTGTTCTAGTTACTGCGTCCATGGGCCCAAACACAAAGAAGCGATAATGAACTTGGTCCGGAAAGAGGCCGAGAAATGCGACCGACTGAGTGGATTTCTCACCATCATGAGCATGGCTGGCGGAACCGGATCAGGCCTGGGTGCCTTTGTGACCGCAGACCTCAAAGACACATATCCCACCTCATTCCTGCTCAACCATGTCATCTGGCCCTATGGAACCGGTGAGGTGAATGTTGCAGCTCTGTTAACAACTGTATTAGTATTATCAATATCAATAGATTATCATCCTATTTATTTTTAACCGGCCGTTTCCACAAAGGCCAGGACTCAAGGCGCACAGTACGGTTAAAACATGCTGCAGATCCAACATAGAAATGGAGTTAAGCTGGCCACAACACAACCTTAAGAAGCAAGTTCCAGAACCTGGAGTAGTCCTACTTCACATCCCTATGAGTGTATTTGTGAATGCGGTGGGACTGAAAGAACGGCATTTTCTGGGGGTCTAAGAGCCCTTGTAGGGTCATACAGGGAAATATATTTTGTCAGAATAGACTAGTACTTTCTAAGTAGTAAGCAAGTGCTCTTTCAGAGACCAATAGATGCAAATGTGCAGGGAACCAAAGCTACTGAAGGTATCCCAGCTGTCATACTCCCATGTGGAAACCTTTCAGATAGTCTCCATACCAAGTGTGTACTCCATCCATTACTTGGAGACACTATAATTTTGTGAGGACCCCAACTCCCAAGATCCCCTAGCTTCTGTCCAGGGGATTCTGGGAGTTGTAGCCCCCTCCAAGGTAGTATCTCCAAGTTCTGGCTCTTCCTTTTGCTCCTCCCCAAAGGCAGTTTTGTATCCTCCATGAGGAAAATGGTGAACCCATGAAGTCGATGCCTTTAGAGCCTCTCCTTTAATGCATCCTCTTCTTTTCCAGGTAATTGTGCAGAACTACAATGCCATCTTGACCCTCTCGCACCTTTACCAGTCCTCCGATGCCATCCTGGTTCACGAAAACGATGCCGTCCACAAGATCTGTGGGCAGCTTATGAACATCAAGCAGATCTCTTTCCGGGACGTCAACCGAGTCATTGCACATCAACTGGGGAGTGTATTCCAGCCGGCTTACTCCGAAGGAGCCACCCACTACAACAGAAGTCCCCTAGGTATGTGGTGTTAACTACACAACTTAGAGACGTCTCTAAGTTACTAGCACTCAGGCCTCCTTACTAGGCTATCTATGCCTGTCTTGTTTTCCCCCTTCTCCTTAGGGAGTCTAATGGAAGTTCTTGTTCCCCATCCCGAGTTCAAGATGTTGGGTCTCCGGAACATTCCTCAAATGTCTGAAAATTCCCTCCCCTTTACGACGTTCGCGTGGCCTGGGCTCCTGAAACACCTGCGGCAGATGCTCATCGCAAACGCAAAAATGGAAGAAGGTAAGGGGCCACCGACGAATCCAGACCGCATCCGGCGTGGAGCCTCCTATATTAAATGGTGTCTACAGGTGAAAGACGACAGGCGTTAAAGTTGCACCCTTGGCTAGAGTTCAGAAAGGTTGACAGGATTAAGGAATTTAAAATTCTCTACTAAATACCTCCTCTAACCGCAAGTCTCAGAATGTAGTTCCATAGCCTGAGCATGGCTGGCTGTGGGCTTCAAAGATCTGTAGTTCAAATAAGTAACTTTCCCAAGCCCTTCATTGGACCATCTAACCCCAACAGGAGGAGCCATTCTTACACACTCAAAGTCTTTAGAGATGAACTTGCCCTGAGTTGGGCAGACTCCTAGATCCCTTTGATACCACTTTTAACTGCCATGGTTGCATCTTATGGAATCCAGGGATGTGTACTTTGGTGAAGCAGTAGCGCCATCCGTAGCAGGGAAGAATGTGGAACGGCTCATGAAACTACAAATCCCGATAATCCCTAGGAAGGAGACGTGCCAGTTAAAGCAGCATCACTGCGTTGTGTGAAAGAGAACTTAGTTTTGACGCACTTGTTTCCAGGTATTGACTGGCAGGTGCGGCCTCCTGCGCCTGGGCTCCCTGCCCCTCAGAAAGAGTCTCCGAACCGGACAGTTCGTTTCAACACCTCCATCGCCAACCTGGTGACCTTGCGAGGCAAAGACGTACAGAGCGCCGATCTAGGTAAGAAATGGTTGGGAGTTAAAGGCTTTCGTGGCCGGCATCCATAGTTTTTTGTGGGTTGGGAGTTAGCCACGCATGCTTTCTCTGCTCTGTGGACACTTAGGCCTGTTACAGACTGCCAAAATAAAGCTGCTTTGGGTCTCTTTGGAGGTATGCTATTTAAATGACGCATGGGTCCTAAGAGTCCAGAGGTCGCGCCAAAGCCACACTCCATTCCTAAGCACTGGAGGGCAGCTTTGGTGCAGCTTCCAGATTCTTAGGGTGCATGCATAATTTAAACAGTATACCTCCAAAGAGACCCAAAGCAGCTTTATTTTGGCAGTCTGTAACAGGCCTTACTTTCCTTTTTTTCTAAGCTACCTTGAGTCCCAGCATCCAAAAAATAACAGTAATTATTATTATAATAGGTACACCTCCATTAATGAAACACATGTGTTCCTGGGCATGACTTCTTGAATAGAAACTTTAGTACTAAAGGAAGATATAACATGGAAAGACGTTTTTTTTGTGGGTTTTTCTCTGAAGATGCCAGCCGCAGATGCCGGCGAAACATCAGGAATAAACTCTTCTAGAACATGGCCACTTAGCCCAAAAAACCCACAGAAAACTATGGATGCCGGCCATGAAAGCCTCCGACTTCGCAATGGAAAGAATAGGCAGAGGTTTCTTAAACACATAAACAAGAGCGATGCAGCATGTTTCGGCACACTTTGTATTCAAAATTAAGTAAAGTCGGCCCTCGGTGTTCAGATTCTTTATCCACAGATTCAACCACCCACGGCTTTAAAGCATGTTATTCTTGTTATAGGAGGTTTCCGAGACCCTGCTTTATATACCTCTTGGCTAAACGCTCCAGAGGACACCCTGACCATCTGGAAAACCCCAAGAGCCTTTAATAGATATGAGAAATCCGCATCTCTGGTGAGCAACAGCCAGTTTTTGCTGAAGCCCCTTGACGGCGTCGTGGGGAAGGCCTGGAAAATGTTCGCTTCCAAGTAAGTCAGGGAAATGCTTTTTAATATGCCGTTAACTCCGAATTCTCAGTGGGACAAAATGAAAAGGAATTCATCAATACTGCCAGCCAACTTAGCTATTGTTCATGCTGCCATGGGGATTCTGGGAGGTGTAGTCCCCAAAGTGACTTTCCCAACCTCTGAACAAGGCAATATGGGTGTTCTCTTGTGCCGAAAGTCCGAGCCATAGATTAAAACCAGCAGAATAATATCAGCTGTGAATACCCGAAGCCCTGTTACTTTTTCAGGGGAATATAGCCACCGCCGAGGCCTGTTGCTCACCGAATCGTATTGTTCATTCCGCGCAGGGCTTACGTTCATCAGTACGCCAAGTTTGGGTTGGACGAAGACGCTTTTCTGGACTCTTTCACAACTCTGGAACAAGTGATCTCCAGCTACGCCAGCCTCTGATTTCAAAGCCATCTTTCGCCAGCCTGGGACTGGCTGCGCAGAGCTGAAGCCCTAGGAAGGGGGCGGAAAGGCCACATTGAAGGGTGCAAGGTATATAACTTTCACCATTGATGGAAAAACACACGAGAGCCAAGAGCCCAGAATGAAGAGCCTTTCTGAAGCACCCATATCTCAGGCAAGCTTGGGGGTTTATGCACATGCGGAGCTCTATGGCTGGAGCATCAGGGAGAGCTCCGTATTGCAATAGACGTCATTAACGCAAGCACCTATCTGTACGGAAACGCCATTTTCCACAAGCTACAGAGCACCCAAGACTCTGGACGAAGGCTAGAGCTTTTAGACATTGGCCAGTAAAAAGCACAAGTCACACAGGGATCAGGGTTACCCTCGCCAGCACCTTTTATATTTAAAATGCAACGATGCTTATAAAATAAACTTGATTTCCGATGGTGCCGTCTGCATTCGTGATTCGACAGCCCACGCCTAGCTTGCCCTTTCTAGATCTGCATCTTGTTCACTTCCATGGAGCTGAGGATATTACATTAAGAACTGTACTTGCAGTTGGATGGGTTGTGCGAAGGAGCGAGATAGTGAGCCACCAAGGTTTCTCAGCTTTGGGCCTCCAGATGTTTTGGACTTCGGTTCCCAGAAGTCCCAGTCAGTATGCTCATGGTTCAGGAGTTCTGGGAGTTGAAGTCTCAAACATCTAGAGGACCAAAGGTTGGGAACACTGTGCTAGACCAAATTGTGAGGCTTTCCAGTTCCTGGATTGCAGCTGCCAGCATGACTACATGATGGATATTGCAGTCAAACAGGCTATAGGAGAAGCACTGATTCCCTCCCCTCCCAGTGTTTGATAGTAGGGTTGGGACTGGAATATATTTCTATTCTGTGAGTGTCCAGCATCCTCTTGTCTCTAACAAACTGGCTCTAGAGATGTGTGAAGGCAGGGTTCCCAGTCCACTTACCCATAGGCCAGTTAGCAATACCAGCCACTGTAACGTAAGGATGTATTCTTTGCCTAAGAGGAGAGAAATTCATGCGGCTCACCATAAATCAGTAAGGCACAGTACTATCTATGGTTTCAAGCATCTACTAGGGGTCTTTTAAGGTAGGGATAAAGTAACCCCCCCTTATCCAAGACCCTCAGTGGAGGCCTGAAATTGCAAATGGTCCCAAACTCTATACCTGTAATGTTTTCAGACCTTAGTATGTGACCATGTTCTAGAAGAGTTTATTCCTGACGTTTCGCCAGCATCTGTGGCTTTGGCATCTCCAGAGAAAGAAGATGGCATATGAAGATGCCAACCACAGATGCTGGCGAAACGTCAGCAATAAACTCTTCTAGAACATGGCCACAGAGCCCGAAAAACCCACAAGAAACTATGGATGCTGGCCATGAAAGCCTTCGACTTCGCTTTTTGGAATTTGATTGTGCGTAACAAATTGCAGAGAGCAAAACTGTGGGACTACATTACATTTTTGTGCCATGGCTGACTGCAAGTAAATGAAATTGTGGATATGGATGGACTACTCTCTTTTACTTTTAATATACGGATGTAGACACAGACGCATCCCATGATCGGTTCGCCGTAGGGCTGCCATACGTTGGGAACAACTAGAATGCATGTTACAACTGTATTTTACTTTTATTACTTCAGTTAGTCTCAAAGGTGCTACAAGATCTCTTCACATACTTTTAATAGATAGATGTATGCACAAACGCAACCCACAAGATGGCGTAGTTGTCTAGCCCTACAAAGAAAGATAGACTAACTGCAGCATGCGAGAAGTGCTCTTAGCATAAGAATTTAATGCTATTTATTGCTCTTGGTTTGGATTCTCAACCCCAGGAGCAAGAGGGGATACTCGCAAAACAACCTCAAGCCAAAAAAGGTCCTTGGCTGGATATTTCGGATATAAGGAGATGGCGAACACTGCTAAAATTCAAAGTAGTGCTGGTAATAAAAGGATAATAATAATAATAATAATAATAATAATAATAATAATATTGGTACATAGATCTTGTTGCACCTTTGAGACTCACTGAAAGAAAGAAGTTGGCAGCAGGAGTTTTCCTAGATGCCAATTTATTTCTTTCAGTGAGTCTCAAAGGCGCTACAAGATCGCTCTACGCTTGTTAAAAGGTATGTAGAGCGCTCTAAATGAAGACAAAATGGGATCAATCTTGGTGCAATCTTGTTGGTTAGACCTATGGAAACCATTGTCGAATGATGAACCGACACATAGGTAAATCCAACTGAACCAATGGATCTGTTCTCATTGGGACTCTGTTTCTTGAAGAAGACACAAACTAGGAGAGGTTTGCAGCAGTTTGCTTTTGCCTGAGCCTCCTGGGAAAGGCAAGATTGTCCCTTCTTTCCTTCTCACTGAGTTAACTCAGGGCAAACTACATCATCATCATCATCATTATTATTATGTATCTTGAACTCATTTTGCAGCAACTGAAGTACGCTGAGGACAAAGAGGGAGGAAGAGGGAGAAACTGGGACGCTTTAGAAGCGGCTGAAAAAGTGGGATGGCAGAGGGTTAACCAGGGCAGTCCCTTCCAAATTGGGGCAGTTGGAGGATATGCATCTGCGGTAATGTTTTCCCCGATCTGACTGTGGGAGTGCGTTTTCTCATTGTTTTCAAAGCTCTGACCTTATATTTAAAACATGGCCAAGCTCCCCAAGCACTTTTAAAGGCTTAAGCACTTAAGAGAAAAGAAGGGAGGGCGGCCAAACCGTGTAAACAATATTTGTACCAGTCAAGTTGACAAATGGTTAGGCGGGACCTGCATTCGCTGGTCTTTCACGCAACGGCGGAGAGAGAGAACTTTGCACCGCTGTCGCTCTCCAAAGGTTGTCGCTCTCCAAAGGCCTCTGGTTACGTTAGCAGACTGGCCCAAAGTTCATAACTTTCGGAGGACGTCACCGGTTTGTTCCCTGTTTAGATTGTAAAAAGCATTCCCTTACGAAAGAATTGGCATTTCCACAACGCTTCCAAGCCTTTGGGAGAAGGGCACTGGGTTGCTTCATGCCTTTTCCTCCTCCACATTTGAGTGATATAAATATATTATTTCACCCAAGTATATCCGGTATCTGAAGGCGTATTTTTGTATTATATTATCGTTGTTGTTTGTCTTCGAGTCATTTTGGACTTGTGGAGACCCAAAGGCGAACCTATAATGTGGGTTTCTGAGGCTGAGAGTGTGTGTTTTGCGCAATGTCACCCATTGGGTTCCCATGGCCAAGTGGGGATTTGAACCCTAGTCCCATGTTTAAAGCACACCACGCTTTGCGAGCCATAAAGAGAGGTAGGTAAGAAATAGAATTGTGATGATGATGATTATTATCATCATCTCAGCCTCAGAAGACCCCATGATAGGGTTTGCCATTGAAATCTCACATTGGGAATCTGGGCGACGTTTTCTCCCATCAGAGTCAGTGCAAATAAATCAGGGCTGCATCCGTGCTGCGGAAAATAATGCAGTTCAATGCTGCTTTAACTGCCATGGTTCAAGGCTATGGGTTTTGTTGTGGCACCAGAGCTCTCTGGCAGAGAAGGCTAAATATCTCACAAAACAATAAACCGCAGAGTGCCATCGTGGCATTAAACTGCATTGTCAAACCCTGCATGTTATGGATTTCGATGGTCCCTCACTGCTCTTTGGTAAGGAGTCCAAGTAGATCACAAGTTGAATAGGAGTCAACAGAGCGATGCGGCAGCTAAAATGGCCAATGCAATTTTAGGCTGCATCTATAGAAGTATAGTGCCACTATATTCTGCTTTGGTCAGGCCCCACCAGGAATATTGTGTCCAGTTCTGGGCGCCACAATTGAAAAAGGACGTTGAGAAACTGGAGCGTGTCCAAAGGAGAGCGACTAAAATGGTGAAGGGTCTGGAAGCCATGCCCTATGAGGAACGACTTAGGGAGCTGAGGATGTTTAGCCTGGAGAAAAGAAGATTAAGAGGTGATATGATGGCCCTGTTTAAATATTTGAAGGGATGTCATATTGAGGAGGGAGCAAGCTTGTTTTCTGCTGCTCCAGAGATTAGGACACAAAGCAATGGATACAAGCTACAGGAAAAGATTCCACCTTAACATTAGGAGGGATTTCTGATAGTAAAAGCTGTTTGACAGTGGAAGACACTCCTTGGAGAGTGGCGGAGTCTCCCTCCTTGGAGGTCTTTAAGCAGAGGCTGGATGGCCATCTCTCGGGGATGCTTTGATTTGGATTTCCTGCATGGCAGAATGGGGTTGGACTGGATGGCCCTTGGGGATCTCTTCCAACTCTATGATTCTATGGTAAACCTTGCAAAAGTATATCCAAGGCCTGAGAGAACCTTTCAGGGCTTGGCACCGGTTATACCACCCTCTGCGTGTATGTAGAAAGAACAAGGCATGCCCTGGCATTGCCTTGCGTAAGCAAAGAGGGCCTCTGAAAGAGAAATGAGTTAACAGGAAGAAAGGATTGACGGAGGGGGAAAAGAGAAAGAATGAGAGAAACAGAGAGGACGGTTTTTATGCAAAGTTGTGAGCAATAAAAGAAGTAACACAAGCATTTGGTTTGAAGCAAGCCTTTTTTTCTATTCCATTCCCCTCCTTTTTTTCCCCCCCATTAAGAGATGTGGACTAAAATTGCGAAGGTGGTTTCCAAACAATGGCCCTCCAGGTATTTTGGACTTCAGCTCCCAGAATCCCCAGTCAATTTGGCCAACGGTCAGGGATTCTGGGAGCTGAAGTCCAAAACACCTGGAAGACAAAGGTTCGGGAACCTCTGCTAAATGTTTAACACAGTTGGATGCGGTGCTGATAGAAACTGGTTTATATTGGCGCAAGAGGGGATCATCTTAGTTATAAAACTTACCGGACAACAGTGGTTCCCAAACTGGGATCCTTAGGGTTTTTTTGGACTTCAGCTCCCAACAACCTCAGTCAGACAATGTTCAGGGATGCTGGGAACTGAAGTCCAAAACACCTGGAAGGCCAAAGTTCAGGAACCATGTAACCTATCTGAGGCCAGTCTACCTTGCAAGGCTGGCCCAAGACATGCAAATGTTTGGATGCCTAAACTCTACTTCCAAATGTTTGGTGGGAGTTTGGAGTTAATGCATTGGAGCCAAAGGTGCCACAAATGTGACCGTCCGAATTGTCCATTTCCCACCAAGATCCAAATGGAAGTCTGACCATCGTTTTTTTATGGCAACTTCGCCTCCGGCAGACAAATTTCTTAGGCTTTGTACCTCTGTCTAGCTCTGTAGTATCTGCGTATCTCTCCCCTTCTCTTGCCTTTGCTAAGCCCTTCTCCAAAGCTCCACTAAAGATGGTTATCGCCTTGCAATCCATCCCTGAGACCTCTAATCCACCCCTTGGCTGCAATCTCTCTCTTTTTTGTTTTCCAACCTGCCTGCCTCCGGTTATTTCTCTTGCGGCATCCAATGCATTAGTCATTTGGGACCCGTGACTCAGCGCAAGGCAGGTAACCTTTTTCCCAGAAGCAAAATGCGCTGCTCCTTTGGGTGCGGCTTCATCTCGGTCACAGGAACAGCTTGGTTCTGCAAAGAGTACAATGGAAAGGGTAAAATATATACATATACACACATACACACAACTGGAACTTCTTGGTTGCTGCGTCAAGGACTCCGAACAGTTGCATTTACTTTGGCAGAGGTGCGACTCGCCTCTGGGTAGAGCTTGGACAAGTTCCTTTTCAAGGAACTACACTTCTTCTAGTGGCTCCGGCTCCGGAGACCAGGTTGAATTCACCTTTGGCCACGAAACCCACTGGCTGACCTTCGGCAAGTCACAAGCTCTCAGCCTCAGCGGAAGGCCAGGGCACATCTCTTAACAAATTGTATCCAAGAAAACCCTACAATAGGTTCGCCTTAGGGTTGCCATAAGTTGGAAGTGACGTGAAAGCACACACAACACATACACAAATTCTTCTACCGGTTGTGGTCCCCAAGAGTAATGTCCCCCTTCCTTTAAGGCTGAGAGTACACTCATGCCTCCATCTTTGCGGCTTTGATTATTCATGGATTTGATTCATATGTTCTCTCTAGGAATATTTAGGTCCTCCACTGCAACTCTAGGGTCAACTTTAACTAAAAGTTGCACTGAAAG
>NC_056532.1:5205782-5222448 GCF_019175285.1 Sceloporus undulatus | reverse complement strand
ACCTAGAGATCCCTAGAGAGAATACTCTACTAGGCCTTTGTAGCTCCTCCAGCGCAGTTCTATGGTCAGTGTCTGTCAGACGTTGACCACAGAGTTGCACCAGAGAACCTAGAGATCCCTAGAGAGAATACTCTACTAGGCCTTTGTAGCTCCTCCAGCGCAGTTCTATGGTCAGTGTCTGTCAGACGTTGACCACAGAGTTGCACCAGAGAACCTAGAGATCCCTAGAGAGAATACTCTACTACGCCTTTGTAGCTCCTCCAGCATAGTTCGATGGTCAGTGTCTGTCGGACGTTGACCACAGAGTTGCACCAGAGGACCTAGAGGTTCCTAGAGAGGGGTCCTCTCAGGTAAAGACATGGCGTTTTTGTTATTTGCGCTTTTTCCATATTGTATTAATGACTTTTATTGGATACTTTCTGCATTACCTTTGCAGTTCGAAGCTGCTAAACAAAGACTGTTATTAACTTTAATTAGCCTGAATGAGTTAACTTGTATTAGTTGGATTTAGAATTTGAAGCTGCTAAATGAAGACTGTTATTAATGTTAATTAGTCTGAATGAGTTAACTTGTATTAGTGGCTTTTTGGATACTTTCTGCATTAGTCTTGCGGTTCAAAGCTGCTTAATGAAGACTATTATTAACTTGAATTAGTCTGAATGAGTTAACTTGTATTAGTAATTTTGTTGGATACTTTCCCGCCTGGATTCCCTGTGATTGGGCGGGATATAAATAAATCTATTATTATTAGTATTATTATTATTATTATTATTATTATTATTATTATTATTATCTTTCTGCATTAGTCTTGTGGTTCAAAGCGGCCAAATGAAGACTGGGAACAGATTGCAGGAGTAAGTTTTACTGTATTGTACGGGTCTATGACCGTAATAAAGATGACCTGAACTGTATTGTTAACCCATTTGTATAGATCTTGTGATATGGACTGGCAATGTCCACTTTGGTTTTGTTTGCTTCCGTATAAAGTATAACAGACATAATCAAAACATGTGAAAGGAGAGAAACGTACGGACAACTCGAATGAGATGTGGTTGCCCTTCGTTTCATTCATAAATAAAAGAATATTAGTTCAGTGCCGGAAACTGGACCTTGCTATCCCTTATTCCAGCAAAGTAAAGGATGGATGTGAGGAAAGGCACGTAGTATGAAACGGCACCATCTTTTTTCCCCTTGCGAAGTTCCTTTTCAGGAATGGCAGTGAGTTTATTATGGCCTTCGACCATGGCGTCCGGCACGCACCGAAAGCACCTGGAATGTTATCAGCCTTCCGATGTTGATGGTCAGATTATCTCTCTTTCGTCCCAGATAAGAAAAACACTGTGCTTCTCCTCTGCTTTCTTGGCCCTTGCTCCGGGAGATGCTCAAAGAAAGGGACGATCGGTCGCTCATGGAAGGGAGAAAGAAAAGATGGGGTCAACTTCTATGGTCAATCTGTATGGCAAGGCTTAAATGCACCCATGGTTCGGATTCAGGGTCGGCTCTACTCTTAGGCAGAGAAGAGCAACTGCCTCGGGCAGCAAAGACAAGGGGACGGCACTTCAGGGATGGAGCTGTCATTGTTGTTGTGCGCCTTCAAGTCTTTTCCGACTCATGGTGGCACTATCATGGGGTTTTCTTGGCAAGATTGCTTCAGAGGAGGTTTGCCATGGCCTTCCCCTGAGGCTGAGAGTATGTGGCTTGCCAAAGGTCAACCAGAAGAAGGTTTCCATGGTCAAGAAGGGATTCGAGATATAAATCCATCAGTGATCCCTTTATTGGACAACCAAAATGCATAATATACTTGTTGTGAAAGCTTGCAATATTGTGCATTTCGGGTGGCCAATAAAGGGTTCACTGATGGATTTGTGTTTGCATTTGTTAAATGGCCAACACACCTACCCCTGAAAGTGTATATATATATATACACACACACACACACACACATCCATCAAGGGATTAAATACACACACACACACACTATATGTAAAATATATATACACACACATAGTATATATACTATATAAAGAGAGAGACTATATATATCTATAGACACTATAGACTATATATACATATACATACTATACACACACACACACACATGTAGTACGTCTATCTATTGATCCATCGATCTATCTATCACCTACCTACCTACCTACTCTATCATAGTATGTATATAGTAATATATGTTGTGCTTCTTTCCCTCAGAACAATGGTCTCTAAAGGGCCATTTTTGGTGGTCAGGGCCCTCAGAAAATGGAGGAAGGGATGTCTCTCACAAGGGCTTCTCTTTACCTCATAACATCCCTATGTTCAGCCCTTCATGAGGGGAAAATATGGGACAGGCACGCATAGAAATGTGATATATTTATATATGAAGGTGACGCAGAAGGCCCAAACCTCCTTGTGAATTATTTTAATACAAGCAACCTAGACACACACATATATATGCTATTTTGGCCACAAAATGCTTGACCTCATATGTCCTAGGTTTAATCGAGGAAATGCTGGAAGGGATTTTAAATATCCAACCTCAGTTGTAACCGCACCAATGTATGCATACATAGCTGTATTTGCTTTGGTTCTAGTGTCTTATATTCGGTTGTGACTTCGTCCTACTTAAGGTTTTTAGGTTGCAATTCCCTTGCGGTCAGAGGCACATTGGTCTCGCAATATTCTGTACATTGGCGCTAAATATATACTGCTGCTCTCTTTCGGCCAGAGTGGTGTTTTGGTTTCGGTGTTGGGACTATGACTCTGGAGACCAGGGTTCGAATCCTGACTCGGCCGTGGGAAACCATTGCGTGGCTTTGGGCGAGTCACATACTCTCAGCCTCAGGGGACGGCATGCCAAGAAAACATTGTGATTCGCCTTAGGGTCGCCATAAAGTCGGATACGACTTGAAGGCACCCAACAACAAACTCTCTTTGAGCAAATTATAATTCTAGACTGCAAACGGCAAAATCAAGGTGTGCTTTTGGGAATTTTACATGTATGTTTCGGATTATCTTCAAGCCGTGGAGAAAGGATCCATAGATATGGAGGGCTGACTATACTTCCAAGCTAATTCATTTTACTGATGATTTAATCTTAAGTAACTTTAACATGTAAATTTAGAATTACTTTCCCCCAAAGAACGGCCAAAGTCTGACCTTATGCCTATCCAGAAAGTGATACATGATGTTCCAATTTAGTGACATTTGGAGCTCGGATACCAGGATCTGTGGCTTGTACAATATTTATATATCCTTATCTAGGAAGGCAGGAAGCCAGAACTCTAGTAAATAGTGTTTCGTAAGAACCTGAACAAGCAAGAGACACACACAATGTTTTCATATGTATTTGTATGCTTCATATGGATTGTATTTGTATGCTATATATACCTATTTTGCAGAGAATGCACCCAAATAACCAGTCGTGCTCCCAATGTGCAATTTGTATTCCTTTATTACTTGACCGAACATCAAGGCATGTATTTGCATTAGAAAATAAAAACATTGGAATCTCTTTTACATTTTCACCCCGTTGTACCTCAACACAGAAACATTCCCTCTCCTCCGATTTCATCTTTGCGTTTGACCCGAAAGAGGCACGTGAAACCAGATCTCAAGAGTCGGCATCAAACAAAACAATACTACAATCAATCTAGCAAAATAATTTACCTACACACACACACACAATGTATTCACACACATCCTTACAGAAGACTGATAGATGGATTATTCTGTTAAAGAGTTGCTGAATCCTTTAATAGTCCAGATTTTAACAAATCGAAGACAAATGTCTGGGGCACCTATTAAATGATGCACTGCAGAATGGTGGGGATGAAGAACAGAAGCTTGTCCTAATAAATTTACTATTACTACTACTACTACTACTACTACTACTAAGGAAGCCTTCATTTTTGAGCTATGTAACATTCTCCTTTTCTTAGATCCATCCTAAACCATTCACCAGAGTGGATGCCAAGGTTCGGTTGCCTTCTCCTAGACCATGAATGGGCAACTTGTGGCCTTCCAGACATCACTGCACTACAGCTCCCATCATCCTGCTGACTAAAGGTATTCCAAATTGCATACCTCTTAGAGGCCAATCCTGTCCTAGACCGATGACCGGAGATCGGAAGGAAGGTCCGAAAAGACCTTACAGTGCCCACGAAAAATGTTTCATAATGCGCACAATGGTTTCGCTTTTAAAAAACATGTACCCTAAAATGCATGCTTCTTATGCGACTGGCATCAGCAAAGGCAATCTGGGTGTGATAAACCCGGTGTAAGGAAAGTTAATAAATAGAGCATGGAATATGGGGCTGGGGACACCGCATTTTTTAAAAAGGCAAGCCAGTGTTACTTGGCTGGTTGAGAAAACATGCCATGAGAAAACACTGCATTTCCACATCCCCGCATTTGCTACATTTGAGATGTAGTGTTTGGACATGAGGATGGGAATGTGTGGCCCTTTGGGTGTTGGCGGACTACATTTCCCATCGCCTCAGTCCCTGCTGGCTGGGGGTTGAAGGGAGTTAGAGTCCAACATCATCTTCCCAAAGAGCATTGTTAATTCTTTAGCCAGCAATGCATTGCTATGGCTTTCCTGGTCACCAAGGGTGCTTTCAAAATCGAAAAGCAAAGTGAGACTCCATGTGTGTAGCAGAATGGGCATCAATGCCTCCTTCTTGTTTGGTTACTTCTCCCCCCGACCCCCCCAAATTTCTCTCATCGTCCCATTATTTGTCAAACATGAGAAATATTCCAGCATCACAACATGTAGATCCAGTTTGCAAAGGTACCACGAACCCCAAGACTTTATAGATGTCACTCAGTGTCCTTTTATTGAATGATAACAGAGAAGAAAGGTCTGGTTTTCAGCCACAGAAATGAACGAAACAGGTCAAACGTGTCAAAAACAACCACCGTGGGAGATTTCAGAACCACAAACAAATAGGCACGGTTAGTATAAATTTTGCGACACAACGTTAACTCTGTACCCAAACATGATGCTAGGGCCAGCAGGGTCAATCCACCTTAGTAAATCTGGGTTCACTATACTAGGGTGAGTGGCAACGTGCCCAACAACCATCAACGTACAACAATCCTCAACACACAAGTGACAATTTAAGAAAGCATCAGGGGCAAAAGGCTAGTGAGATCCAACACAGGCCAGGCCAATGCCTTGGTCAAAGGAGACGTGATGCATTCAACTAGGATGGAGAACTGACTGCACAAACACGGAGGAGAGAGAGAAAGAGAAATTAAGTTCCTTGGAACTAAGATAAATTAAAAACAAAGGTTTGGATCCAAAGGATGCGTCGTGAGAGAGTAAAATACTCTGGCTTCTTCAAGGGGTGGGTGAGTTGTTGCTTTGAGGTTGCAAAAGGAAGGAAGGAGGAGGAAAGTCCCCATTCCATGAACAGAGTTCCTCTTCCATTCACGGGATGGAGAACGGAGACGATGCAAACCAGAGGAAGCTTTGTGGTCGGTTTAGTCACAAACTAGCATTTCTCCCATGCTTCTGAGCTGTCAAAGTTTTTGTTCCTTCCCCCAGTTCTCTTCATTTAAAATAAAATGCTTTGAAAACCAACCACATCCACCATTTTGGATCCACAAGCTTTTTCAACTCCTCTGAAAACCTACCTGTAGAAAGAGCCTTGTAAGAAAGAAAAACAGTCTCCCCGAGACACATCCCGGGATACTGAAGACTATCAAAAGCGGGATCCGTTTCCTAAAACACATCCTTAAAGATACTGGCGGACGGACGTTGGACAGTTTAGGTTGACGGTGGGTAGACAACAGTCAAGATGAAAGATACCAAAATGTCAGACAGCCTACCGACTGTTGTTGCCATGACATCCAACAGTCAACATCAGTCTGATAAGCTATCCGACAGAAAGGTACAAGCCATGGAGGTGTCACAACGGGAGGCAGGCGGGCGACACAAGCAGGTGTGAACACAAAATACACACACACATAACACACTGGACAAGACCATTGAATGCACATCTGCATGAAAACCATCCAGCATCCCAAGGCAAATCCCTCTTAACATGGGATCCTCAAAATCAAGTTGCAAAAATGCTTTCGGTGTGGACTGCACCTCCCTATCTTCCTCACCAGCATGTTGGGATGGGGGACCATAGGTGTTGCAGTCCAACGCATCTGGAAGGCCCCTTGGTTAGCCAGTCCAGGCCTTTCTCCATAACAGAATTGTGTGAGAGAGAAACACAACATTTACTGAAGGGTGTTTGCTTTGCAACCTACAGATAAACTGTGGGATATGCTCAAGTGAAGTTGGGGAGCGGAAGGGATTCTCAAATTTCCCCCCAGCAACTTTTCTAAGAATGCTTAAAAGGCAAACCAGCGGCAGACTGCTCACTCAGGTTCTACATTATGAGAAAAGAAGGGAAAGCTAGTTAGATGGGATTTAAGGGGATTGGGAAACTCAGAAACCAATGAAACAGAAGGCACAGTGAATAGACAGTGGTGCGACTCTGCATTACAATGTTGAGGATGCGAGTCTGTACGGCGTTGCATCTAAATCGATTTGCACAAACGCCAAAATGGGATGGTGAGAAAGAGGGTAACTCTATAAGGAGCCACATCATATACTTTGGAAAAGTATCAGTGCTCATTTCTTATATATGGAAAGCTACCTGTAGCAACACCTCTCCAGGCAACCAGGGAAAGAGGGTCTTTGGAAGCCCCACCTGGAGATCATGGTGAGAGAAGTTGGACCTTCTGCGTGCGAAACAGACGTTGGTTCTTCACTAAAAAATAAAGCAAGATCATAGTCCTCGTGGTCTCAGTAAAGACCCGACGGAATGGTTTTTGACAAGCAACGTTTAAAAACATTCAAATTTTGTCATGGGACAAATATTTGTAGACTACAAAAAGAGTTGTTTGCTTTAAACAGGAACAGGTAAGCTGGGTTATTGTGAGTCTAACCACTAGCATCCAACTAGCAAAGTAATATAGTATTTTTGTGGGGTTTTTGGGCTATGTGACCATGTTCTAGAAGAGTTTATTCTTGATGTTTCGCCAGCATCTGGCATCAAACGTCAGGAATAAACTCTTCTAGAATATGGCCAGATAGCCCCCCAAACCCACAAAACACTATGGATGCTGGCCATGAAAGCCTTCGACTTCACAAAGTAATATTTACATTGATCCTTCAGGGTTTCAGATAGGTCTCTTTCCTTGATTACTTTTATGACTGTTTGCATGCAAAGGGTATGCTCTATCAATGAATGCTGAATGTACTCCAGGAGTTACAACAGAACCCAAGAAACACAGTTGTGTAATCGCTGCTGTGGTTTTCTTTTCTTGTAAAAAAAAAAAAAGGCATCTTAAAGATATATTTGAACGCTGTACCTCTCCCCGTACCTTACAAAACGTCTTCTTGTGCATTTCCCAACGATGCCACCAAACATGGCAAGAGTTAATGATTAAAAAACACGAACCAAAAAGGACAAAAAGCCGCACCCCTAAAGATCAGAGAGACTCGTCCGTTAAATAAATAAAACTAACCCAACCGTTTCCGGGTCTGTGCTTTCTGTTGCCTTGGGCCGTTCCTGGCAAAACCCAAGAACAAAAGCCTCCTGGAAGATCGCAGTAAAGCAGCCAACGAAAGGGACTAAACGTTCGCAGAGAAAAATCCGAGGAGGAGGAAGAAAGGGAAAGGACACAAAAAGGTGAAGGAGGAGGAGGAAAGGACGAACCGGGGATTGCTTTAAAAGACCAAGACGAGAATGTCTGGAATGATCCAAGATGATTTTATAGATTATATACATATGTATGTATGTATTTACCGCCTTACCATCATTCTAAATATACAGACTTAAAGAAAACCAGAATGCTGAGCAGCCAGATACCGCCTTGTCTCCCTGCTTTCCAACCGTTACGATATTTTAACATTTCTATACCCACCTGTCCTGTATTTGTCTGCTGTATACATCTCAAAATGAAAGGTAAAATTGAGAAATTGAATATTTTCAAGTACTTTTAGATATCAAAATGAGGGCCAGTCTAAGGCTATACCTGTTAAAACCAAGGTGGGCCTATGCAGTTCGGGAAAAGGTGTCCCTGCCACCCGTGAACGTTAAACCGAGTGGTACCCAGGGTTGTACGTTGACTAAATAAAGTTGCTCTGACCGGATTTAAAAAATAAAAACAAACCAGCGATTTAGGAAGTAGTAACTTCAGTGGAAAGCACCTACGTTAAAACGGGAGCTTGGCACCCGTTCAACCCGGATGACGTTTAAACAAAGAGCACGGACATTACCTTTTTACGTACAAACGGCAGTCGATGAGAATCGTTTAACTAATGGCAGAGTTACTACGTTTTAAAAATGACCGTAGGAATCCAAAGGGCAAGAAACACCTCCCGTCCCTCCCTTCCCTCCCACTTGTTCAAATAATGCCATTTTTTGTGTGTGTGTTTGTAATGCAAAGCTGGTCATCCCAATGAAAACTGGGGTCCGTCTCCCCCTTTCCCCTCCTCCGTTAAACTCATTTGGTTTTCTCCTCCGAATACGTCTGCTGCTGGAGGCGCTTGGCGTAACTCTGGGCCATGGAGTTGATAATGGACAAGATGAAATAGCACACCATGACAATGACCAACTTTTCAAAAGTCCAAGAGAGCCAGTTTTCACCCTGGAAAAGGCACAAAAAGAGAGGAAGAGACAGAATTCATTAACATTAGGCGGAACGCTCTGGATCAAAGCTTTGCATGCTGAAAAGGAAGAGTTAACACAGAGAGAGAGGCATGTTCCTTCCCCAAATGTTCTGTTCCAGTACTTCTCAGAGGATTTTGGAGAAAACCTTTCCACGTTTGACCTGGCCATTGACTTTAGGGACATATTACAAACTGGGCCTATCTTATTGGATACAGGGAGAATGGGATTAGAGAGCGGAGTTTATAGCACAGAAGTAGAGCCTAAGTTTCCATTTTTAATTTTGTCTTGAAGCACATGGAAAAACCCCTGGCATCTCTGTGCATGAAGATCAGTTGGCAATGGATGGTAAAGACTCTCCTCTGTCTCAGCTTTGGCCATCCAGGGCAGGCAACACTGATGGAAAAACATCCCTAACTGGCTTGGAAAATAATGTTTTGGATTACAATCCCAAGAATCTTCAACCCAGCCTAGTCTGCAACTTTTTCAAGCCTTGGTACATTGGTTGCCTCCGGTGTTCCTCAAGGAGAGAGATCTTGTAGCACCTTTGAGACTAACTAAAGAAAGAAGTTGGCAACATGAGCTTTCACAGACTTTCGTAGACTGTCTATGAAAGCTCATGCTGCCAGCTTCTTTCTTTAGTTAGTCTCAATGGTGCTACAAGATCTGTCTAGATACTATTCTACAGATTAACATGGCTATATCTTTCCCCAACTCTCAGGACAAGGACCTTTCTTCTCACACTCTCAGCTTGACCCTTTTTTAAAGTGGACAATGTCGGAATCTGGACTTTGAGCATGGAAAGGAAGGTTTTGTCCTCAGTGTTGAGCGACACCTCAGGTTTGTAAATTGCAGATTTGAAAAACCTCACATTGCCGCAAGCTTTGTAACGGAAGCCAGTGCAAAACCATGGCAGATCTCTCTTTCTTGGCCTTTGAGGATTATAGCTTGGTTAAGCTATGTCAAGGCAGGGTGTGTGGTGTGTGTGTGTGTGTTGGGGTATAGTCGTTTTTGTTGCCGAAGAGACAACAAAAAGTCTTGTGGAGGGGTCTCAAGACTCACAAGTTCCCTTTGGCGCTAAGCATTTGTGCATCGCAGCCTGCGAAATCCGATGTGCATCAAAAGCTTGCGCTGCAGAAAACTTTTGCCAGTCTTCCAAGTGCCTCAACAATCTTTATCTTTTTCTGCTTCACAAAGAGAGTTTTCTCCTATCTTATTTGGACAGAAGGGGTGAATAATTCAGGGCAAGCTGTCACTCTGCCTCCCTTTCCCCAGCCCAGCCTTGCTGCTGTTTCTGGCATTAGCTTCCAACAGTTCACATGCAGGACAAATAAATAAATGGCGGGGCTTTGCAGAAAGGGGAACCCTCTTTGGGACTTTTCGTTGGCAGCCTCTTCCAGTTGGCATTGGGTTGTGCAACCCGCAACTGACGCAGAGGGTGGGTGGTGACGGTTATTATCACGCAGAGGGTGGGTGTTGACGGTTATTATCACCGTTTGCTGGAAGAGGAGTTTGAAAGGGGAGCTTGCCTGGTATTTTGGGCATCCGCTTCCCTTTGGGTCAATGGAGGGCAGCAGAGACTGGCAAATCTCCCTTCCTTCCCACTCTCTGAGATCCAGTTCCCATTTTCTTATGCTTACTGGGTGCTTACCCATGTTTCTCAAATGAATTAAGGTGGGAGAGGTAAGAAAAGGATTCAAAGATAGCAAATCAACCCAGGACTTTTAAATGCATGCAGAGTTTGGAAGATTTGGGGGTTTTCTACATTTTTGCACTTACAATATTCCCCTCCACCTTATAAGAAAAAGACAATGGCTATATTTAAAGCTTTACATTCATCCAGTTCCACTGTAAGGAATGGGTTGCTTTCTTTGAATACTGTAAAGCAGGGATTCCCAAACTTTGCTTCTCCAAGTGTTTTGGACTTCAGCTCCCAGAAGCCCCAGCCACCCTGGTCAATGGTCAAGAATTCTGGGAGCTGAAGTTCAAAACATCTGGAGAACCCAAGTTTGGGAATCACTGTCTAAAGTCATCCTTGTCTAGCTTTTCAGGTAGCATTTCTTTTTTTAGCCCAACTATCTTCCAGCAACTGAGAGAAGTAAGTTGTCAAAAAGGACACGCTGCTTTGCAATGTGGCAGCTTCGAGATTAACCATTTATTGCAGCATGCGCTTTTGTGGGAAAGTCCGTGCTGCAATAAATCCATTCAATGCAAAAGGTGCCACATGCTCTCTTGATGCAAATGAGACCTGCTTTCTGTTCAGAGAGTTTGCAAGCTGGAGGAACTCAAAAAGCGTTTGACAAAAGAGGGGTGAAGTGCAGGACATGAGGACATTTGGGAGAAGGGGGAAAAGGCAAAGCATGTCTTACCTGGGGAGCTCCATCTGCTCGATGGTGGAGCTTCATCCGCTGAGCTTCCAAATATTCTTGAAAGGGCTTCTGAAGGGACGGACCTACGCTGGGGACAGCACTGAAGCCAAGCCGGACCCCCAAAGAGTGCAACAGATGTTCAGAGAGGGAAGAAAGGAAGGAGGGGAAAAAACACAAGAAAGACGATTTAAGGATGGGGGAGAGAGAGAGAGATGGAAACACCTTAACACCAAAATTAAAATAACTCTACAAAAATAATAAGGAGGGAAAACCCTCAGTCCCTATGAGGTGCCATGTGGAGGGAAACCACAAAGGGGAGAAAATAAGCATGTGCTTTTGGTTTCTTCTGCTTTGGGAAGGAAGGAAGGGAGGAAGGAAGGGAGGGAAGGGAAGGGAAGGAGAAGGAGAAGGAGAAGAAGGAGAAAGAAAGAGGATCAAGGCTAATCCACTCTGCTGGGTCAGTAAATAAAGTAAAGTAAAGTTAATAAAAGGAAGGGAAAGGAAAGGAAAGGAAAGGAAAGGAAAGGAAAGGAAAGGAAGGGAAAGGAAAGGAAAGGAAAGAAGATCGAGGCTAACCCACTCTGCTGGGTCAGGAATAGAAAGGAAAGGAAAGGAAAGAGAATCTAGGCTATGCCACTCTGCTGGGTCAGGAAAGGAAAGGAAAGGATAGGCTAGGAAAGGAAAGGAAAGGAAAGGGGATCGAGGCTAAGCCACTTTGCTGGGTCAGGAAAGGAAAGGAAAGAGAATCTAGGCTAAGCCACTCTGCTGGGTCAGAAAAGGAAAGGATAGGATAGGAAAGGAAAGGGGCAGAAAAAATAGGGGGGAAATGGAACTGCTTTTTGGCAGCCAGTGAGCCAGATCAGAGGAGCATCAGCATCAGCAGCCTGAAGCGAGAAGCCTGACTGAGTCTATCTGCTGCCTGTCCTTCCTGCCAAGCCAAGGCTGATCGGAGGAGGCTCTGTCCAACCCGGCAGTGCCCAGAGTTCAGCAGAGTGACTTCTGAGAAGTCCCAGCAATTTATCACCCAGGGTTCCTGTAAGAACTGGTTTGAACCGATCAGGAAGGAAATGACTTGGGCTTGTGTCATTCGCCCCAGTTTTTAAAAAGGAGCTGCCCAGGGCCCCCCCCTTGCCTTCTCCTCCTGTGACTTGAAAAGGGGCAGGCCCAGCTCCAACCAAGTCCTTATTCGGGCAATTCCTGCGTCATCCTTCCCACCCTTGGTCCACAGGAGAAGGCATTATTAGCCAATTCCACCAAGGCACCTCCCCGTTCAAAGCCTGGCAATTCGAATAAAGGAAAAAGGAGAAAGGCAATGAACAAGGGACAAAAGGAAAGTCCTGTACATCTTCGCCCCTTAAAACATTTTGTGCTTTATGATCAGTGTCTTTGGAGAGAGAGAGAAACTGCCACCGTAGACCTTGCTCTCCCCCAAGCAATAAGGAACTGATAAAATAAACTTTCCCAGATAGAGAGATAAAGAAAGAGAAAGACCTCTGGCTTCCTAAGAAGGGTGTAGAAAGCAGAGAGAGAGCTTTATCTCTGTGCAAAAATAACTACCTGGCTTCTGAAAATGGCAAATAATTGATGTACACTTTCCATGGAAGCTTTTATTGAGGGGTGGAGAGGCAAGGAGACACCATTTCTCCATCCGCCATCCCTCACTAGATCTGGTGCCAGACTAAATACCTAATGCATAGCCATCTATACCAATGATGGTCAAACTGGTGGTCCCAGGACTGGTTCTGGTGGACTGGTGGGCCAGAAATAGTTTCCAGGAAGGAAGGAAGGAAGGAAGGAAGGAGTTGTATATGAACACAAATATGGGACCCATCCCTGGTGGTCCTGGGACTGGTGGACTGATGGTCCACACAGAGTGTCCAGAAAGGATGGAAGGAAGAAGGAAAGAGTTGTAGGATGGACACAACTGGTGGTCCTGGGACTGGTGGTCCACAGAGTGTTTCCAAGAAGGAAGAAAGGAAGGAGGCAAAGAAAGAAACAGTTGTAGCATGGGTACAAATCTGGTACCCATCCCTGGTGGTCTCAAGACTGGTGCTGGTGGACTGGTGGTCCACATAGAGTTTCCAGGAAGGAAGGAAGGAGTTGTACCATGGGCACAAATATAGGACCCATCCTTGGTGGTCCTGGGACTGGTGCTGGTAGATGGGTGGTTGAGGGAGAGTTTCCGGGAAGGAAGGAAGGAAGGAAGGAATTGTAGCATGGATACACATGTGGTACCCATGCTTAGTGGTTCTGGGACTGGCACTAGTGGACTGGTAGCTCACAGAGACTTTACAGGAAGAAGGCAAAGAAGGAAAGAATTGTCGCATGGACATAAATATGGTACCCATCCCCGGTGGTCCCATGGTGGTCTACAGAGAGTTTCCAGAAAGGAAGCAAAGAAAAAAGGAAAGAAAGAACGTGTTGTAGCATGGACATAAATATAGTACCCATCCCTGGTGGTCCCAGGGCTGGTGCTGGTGGTCAACAGAGTTTCCAGGAAAGGAGGGAGGGAGGGTAGGAAGGACAGATGGACGGAAGGAAGGAAGGAAGGAAGGAAGGAAGGGTTGTAGTTTGGACATAAATATGCTACCCTGGTATCTGGGAGTGGTGCTGGTGGACTGGTGGTCCACAGAGAGTTTCCAAGAAGGAAGAAAGGAAGGAGGCAAAGAAAGAAAGAATTGTAGCATGGACACAAATGTGATACCTATCCCTGGCACACTGGGGAGGGAACTGTTGATGTCCTACATCAGAGTGCCTGAAAAACACACCTCTAGTCTTTGGAGGATAAGAAAATAATGTTAAAATGAAAGCAGAATCAGTAAATAAAATGAGAAATTCAGTTAACTGATAAAAGCATGATAAGGGTTTTTTTTAGAGGGGAAGGAGGAGGAGAAGGGGAAGGAGAAGAAGAAAGGAAACCAAACAAGCCCAAAGAACATCATAGATTATTTTCTCCTTTAAGGCAGTAAATGATGGGTAATGTCTAGAGTCGCCACAGAATATGGTTGACAAACTGTTTTCCAAAATCGGGGAATATTGTTTTTCCCCTCCCAAGAGATTAAAACCAGAACATTAAAATGTAAATCTCTGATGTCACTGTAAATACTTGATAACACAGATATGTTAGTTTAAAATTACAAACCCTCCTCCTTTCTCTCCTAAATTCAGTATGGACCCAGTGATCCGTTTAGGACAGCCAATCCATATCTTGATGCATATACAAGCATTTTGTGTTGTGCATAAATACATAAAATCTTTAAGAGAGGGGGGGAAATCAGCAAGGAAATTAAAATCACAAATCTGAAGTACTAGGTACTTCAAGAGTCTTTGGAAAATGCAAGAGCTGTAAAACAGACCATTTCGTACTTGTTTTGCAAATGAAGAACTGGAGGGTGCCATGCTTTAAATCGGAGGCTCGCTCTGCAACTGGTAAATTTTGCCTTTTAAGAAGTAAGTTTTTGGGGGTGTTGTTACTTTAAGCTAATGTAGTTTAGCTGGAGTTGTAACAGCTCAGGAAAGCCCGTAACCTTTTTAATAGACAAAAAAACCCAACCAAGACTCATCGCCCGGCAGCGATTCTTCAGAATGACTCGCCCAGCAAAGCGAGTCACCGGTTTCACCCAAAAAACTTGCACTTGGGGCCGATGATTTCAAATGGCAGAGAAACCCGGCAAGGAAAAGAGCTCTCAGGAAAGGTAAACTTTGGCTGGACCAAGTTATTGATAAGAAATGCTTAGACGGTGATCACTGAATGACTGGCAAGGATTATTCATCGGGATTTTGAACTGCAAGGAATGAAATCTGTTTGCCACCCGAAATTAATTGCCGGACAAAGTTCATGGCACTTTCTGGTGCCAACACTTTTTTGTCTCTTTCTCTTTCTTTCTCTTCTTTTGCCATTGATAGAAAAAGGGTGCGGAATGACAGCCTTGTAAATCTGTCCCACGCTATAAATTTTAATACGTCGGTTTTGGCAAATGAGGGGTCTGTTGATGAATATTATCCCACTGAGTACTATCTGTAGCAAAAGCATGTCTTGTCCTGGAATTGTAAATCGTATGCTTTTAATAGAGAACGCACCCCCCCCTTCCCAGTTTTTATATTAAAAGGATGCAGCTTCTGTTTACTTGGCTTTATTATTTTTTAACCACCCGCCTCTGGCATTAATAATATCTGGGTTATTTATTAGTGGTCTACGTTCTAATTTCTAATTTATGTCACAATCTGATTTCTAATTTGTGTCGCAGCCTTTTAAAATGGCAGAGAGAAAAAAGACTTAAGCAGCCAAAGTGCCATTCTATCATACAATTCAAAGAGAACAAAAACACATTACAAGAGTGGGAAAAAGAACTATCCAGATGTGTTTAAAAAGTGATTTGCGAGGGAAACTTGAAGCTGTGGATGCTTTAAAATAGGTATTTAATACAAATGTCATCTAAAAGTGATGGTGATAAATAATATTAGCAATAATTACAACTGGAGAAAGGACCGACAACTATGTAATGCAGCGTTTTACTGTGCAAAAGTCAATGCCCATGTATTGCAATGATGTACCAACTACAATTCATAGAATCACAGAGTTGGAAGAAACCAGTAATCTGCTTTTCTCCGGTCACAGTCGCGACCGTAGCATCGCGGATGTTACGTCATCAACTTGCGCCCTTCGGGAAGATGTACCACACGAACTGTGGTGCGGCAACATAGGTCCGAGTTTCCGGAACCAGAAACATGGGGACTTCCCTTGCAATCGGATGAATGGAATATGTAGACGAGAGTCACAGGTCCTACTCTCTATCTGGGTATAGAGATCTAGTTCAAAAATTGTTATTCATACGCTAATATTTCCGAAGAAGGGAAATACTAGCGTATGGATAACAATTTTTGAACTGGATCTCTATACCCAGATAGAGAGTAGGACCTGTGACTTTCGTCTATATACTCCATTCATCCGAAAGAAAGAGGTATACAAGTTTTGCTTATACAAATCGCTACGGATAAAGGGACCTTAACTAGAAACTGCAGCAAAGTGTCTGTTATTCTCTCCGGTTGTTATCTCTGGAAACCTGCAAACACTCAACAACAACAACAACAACAACAACAACAACCACCACCCTATCACTCCGTTTCTGAGAAATTATCCAGAAATTCTGGAAAGGTTTGAACAGGCATAAATTTTGGAATTTAACATTCTTAGAGATGTTAGGAGTTGTTTTACTATTGGATTTACACCCTTCTCTTTGTGCAAAGAAACATCCAGGGCATATATATCCCCGGTTTTGATATCAAAAAGAAAAACCTTAGACCGATTAATTAACTTGCAGTCTATATTAATAATCATATGTACAATTTACTTATATTTTATGCTCTCATGAGAACTATATCTAACATATCTATATCTAGTGTAAAAACACATTGTTGACCGCAAAACATTCTCTTTAGAACAAATTCTATATTAATAATCATATGTACAGTTTGCTTATGTTTTATGCTCTTCTGAGATCTATACCTAATATTTCTATATCTAGTGAAATCACATTATCCACTCTTGACCTCAAAACGTTTACTACTCCTAGTAAATACCAATGGACTGCAGCCTTAGCACTTCTAACCCTCATAGAGTTCAGTGAGAGA
>NC_056532.1:5146897-5202782 GCF_019175285.1 Sceloporus undulatus | reverse complement strand
CAGTTTACTTATGTTTTATGCTCTTCTGAGAGGTATATCTAATATTTCTATATCTTGTGTAAAGACACATTATGCACTGTTGACCTCAAAACGTTTCCTTTAGAACAAATTCTATATTAATAACCATATGTACAGTTTACTTATGTTTTATGCTCTCATGAGAGCTATGTTTAATATATCTATATGTTGTATAAAAGCACATTCTCCACTGCTGACCGTAAAGCATTCTCTTTAGAACAAATTCAGTGCAAAACAATAGCAATATGAAGATGGTGATCTATTTTATTTTATGAAGGCATGGTTCAATATCATCATGGTTCAATTACAGAAATAAAATCTAGACAAAGAGTGGTTAATCTAGAGGAATATTTGCATTCAACTCCTCGCCTAGTTTTATAATAAAACCCTGTACAAGTTTACTTAGCAATGAGTTTCATGGAGTCCAATGGAAACTACACCTAATAGATATCTATGGGATTGCAGCCTTAGCACTTCTAACCTTCAGCGAGAGACCTTTACTCAGAAGTAAGCCCCACTATGTCCAATGGGATCTTCTCACAGGTAAGATGCAACCTCAACCATATTATTTAGCTGTTCTTGGTTGTATTGTGTTCCAGATATGAAAACTGGGGCTGAACTCCGTTTTCAACCCAAAGTACAATGTAGGGTCACAATCCAAATGTGCTGAAGACTAGGATTATAGCAATTGTTTGCACAAATTTTAATTTATGAAGATTAATGGGGATAGAAACAAACAAACATAATATTTTAAACTTTATAGTACTCTGGAATATTTCCACTTCAATTGAAAGTTTCTTGATACACTTTTGTGCTTCGGGGCTGGTACAAAACCCAGCCCAACCAGCAATGAAAACCAATATAAATTCACATTTTGCTTGCTTTCTATTTTGTTGTGTGATGTGTAAAATAAAAATCAATGCTAAAGGATGCATCTATTTTGTTAGCATCTGTATTTGGATCCACTTTTTAAGTGGCAGAAACCTAGGAATGCTTATTTGCAGCAATAGCAACCAAAAGAGACTGCTGTGAAAGGCTGCAAAGGTTCAAATCTAAATAACTATTATGTTTTCCCTACTGTTGTAAAATTATTTTAATGCACATTGAGCACAACATATCTCACTCTATGCTCTTTATACTTTCCTTTTGTATTAGCCTGAAGTTCTGAACACAAAACAGATTTCTAAATGTCGCACGGATCAGAAATTAGGGCTGGAAGGGAGATATTTACAGTCCTTGCAGACTGCAAATAATACCACTGCCTCCAAAATCTAATGTGCTCAATAGTTAATACAGATGTTTTTTAAACTGCAGACAAAATGGTGGTTAACACAAATATAATCACCCTTTCGGAATCTCAGCCCCAAACACCATCCGAACAAAAGCTAAGCATTCATGAATTGTTAAGCATAGTACTTATAATACTTAATACTTAGAAGCAATAATTGTATGCCATAACTTGTGGTGATGGTTTCTAAATCTAAGCCATTCTGGTTCTTGTCTGTTTCAAACACTAGATACATTAATATCTTGCCTTACCTTCCAGTGTAGCCTACTACATGCTTCTCTTTTGGTTGATGGTTGGGGAGATGAAGTGATCCCAAATGCCATGTTTTAGGGGTGCTATCACCATCTTTGGCTGATTTTTATAGAAGTTAAAAGCTACAACCTTCCATCTAAAAGCAACAAGACAATGCATAGTATATTATGGAGGCTAAGGCTGTTTTAGGGGTACTATCACCATCTTTGGCTGATTTTTAAAACATCTTTCCAGCCTTTTTGGGAGGGTCTGGGACTTGGGACTCTCCTGGAGTGGATCAAAATAGAAAAGCTACAACCTTCCATCTAAAAGCAACAACACAGTGCATATCATGGAGGATAAGGCTGTCACTATTACAGGCTAGCATCTGTTTTATTAGAGGCTGTTCCATCCATTGCTGAATGGCAGGGGAGTCAATACACAGGCCCCTTGATTCAATGGGTCTACTTTGTAGTGGAGTCTCCTTCCTTAAAGGTCTTTAAACAGAGGCTGGATGGCCATCTGTCGGGGATGCTTTGATTGTGATTTCCTGCATGGCAGAATGGGGTTGGACTGGATGGCCCTTTAGGTCCTTTCCAACTCTACGATTCTCTGATTCTACTTTAGTGCAAGCTAACAACAGGATTAAGTCATGAGTCCGGAGGGTTAGCAACTTAACAAGTGCTGGCGAGCTGAAGAAAAACGTGCATTATGTCCCCCAACTCCAGATCGATCGATCAATCGATCCATCTATCTATCTTGCTGCAGAACATGAATGCTCTTGATTGAATGAGTCAAAGGATCACCAACCCTTAGATGTGGCCAGATTGTATCACAGAAGAGGAATGTCGAAGCAGGTTGCCTCGAAGGAAGAAAGGAAGGAAGGAAGGAAGGGATGGAAAGAATACCACCGAGCTGTAAACACTATGTTATGCAAAGCCATACAATCAAGCTTTCCAGAAAGGCACCTTATTTAGGGGGTGATTTCAGGCTGACTCACAGTCCTTCTCTCTCTGCCTCTGAATACACTCTTTTTAATCATGCATCCTCTGCTCTAGAAATGAAGACTGTACAAACAAGGCTGTTCAAAAGCTGCCCCGATGCCTACAATTTTGGAGAGGAAAACATAGTATGGGAATCAGTATGTAGAGAGAGACCTTGTAGCATGTTTGAGGCTAGCTGAAAGAAAGAAGCTGGCAGCATGAGCTTTCCTAGACTTCAGGCTACTTCCTCATATTATTATTGCTATTAGTAGTATTCAAACACATAGCTATGTTAGTCTGTGGAATCAGTATGTAGAGGGGTCTTGTAGCACCTTGAATTATTATCCAAAACAATGGCCTGTTACAGACAGGCCAAAATAAAGCTGCTTCGAGTCACTTTGGAGGTATGATATTTCAATGATGCATGCGTCCTAAGAGTCCAAAAGCCGCATCAAAGCTGCATTCCAGTCCTTAGAACTGGAGTGTGGCTTTGGTGCGGCTTTTGGACTCTTAGGACGCATGCATCATTGAAATACCATACCTCCAAAGTGACTCGAAGCAGCTTTATTTTGGCCTGTCTGTAACAGGCCAATAATTAAAAATTTATAGTCCCAAGTATTTTGGATATAGGAGATTCAAATCTGTACTCCTAACATACTCCATCACTCCTCAAGGGCACTCAGTGGTCATGTTTCTGAGATACTCAAGGTATCAGGCTAAGCATTATGCTTCAAGGAAACTCAATGGTCACACTGCGGTGAAGCTATCATGTGCAGTGGCCCTATGGCACTCAATGGACACACTTCCGTGATACTTAAGTAAGGTCATGCTGAATATCTATAGACCACAGGTTCCCAAACTTGGTCCTCCAGATGTTTTGGACTTCACCTCCCAGAATCCCTGACTCTTGGCCAATCTGGCTGAGGTTTATGGGAGCTGGAGTCCAAAACACCTGGAGGACCAAAGTTTGGGAACCATTGCTCTAGTCTAGACAATACAAGAGGCAACAGGGAGACACCAGCATACAGGGTTGATGTTATGGACAGCCACCTCACATCTGCCATGACATCTGCTTCCAGCCTGTTCCCCAGCTCTCTTGCCTTACAGGAAACAGATCCGAACACTACCATTCTGCCCAAAGTTTCCAGGGTGTCTCTCATAACAAAGGCGCAATGGTATTTCCAATGACTCCACAGGGCTGTTTGAATTACTCTGGACCAGACTCTGTCAAAAGCACCCAGACTTAAAACAGTCCTGGGGAGCCAGATCTTTCAACGATGTCTCTTTGAGGTCTTTAGGCTGTTCACTTTTTGTGGGAGTTGTCTTTTTGTATTCAAATTTAAGTTGTGGTGGGTTAAGTTAAGCTGGACTGGGCTGTTTGGGGGATCAAAATCCTGACCTGGGGCAGAAGCTAACAGATCGGTTGCTCTCATCCAGAAATGTTTTGGTACCAGCAATTGGATGGGAAAAGACACATACCCTGCCGGACCTTGCAGCATCACAACATACTTATGCGTGTGCAAAGGGAACTTGTAACATCTGAGGAAGTAGACTCAAGTCTAAGAAACCTCAGCTTCTAGCTTCCTTCTTTCAGTTAGTTTCAAAGGTGTTTCGAGTTCCCTTTGGACACTGATTTTCCAAACTAAGATGGCTATGAATTTAATAAGCCTATGAGAGAGGTAAGAGCAAGCATGGTGTAGTGGTTTGAACGTTGGACCATGACTCTTTAGACCAGGGTTTGAATCCCAGGGCGGCAATGTAAACGCAATGGTTGACCATGGGCAAGTCACGCTCTCTCAGCCCCATAGGATGGCAATGGTAAATCCCACTCTGAATAAAGGTGCCAAGAAAACCCCATGACAGGTTTATCTTAGGTTTACCATAAGTCTAAAATGACTTGAAGGCATCCAACAACAACAAAGGTCTCTCCCAATTCACACATCCCCCAATCTCACAAAAGATATAGTGTCCATTGGTCCAAAACAGTGATAGAGGATCATAGAACCATGGAATCGTAGAGTTGGAAGAGACCCCAAGGGTCATCCAGTCCAACCCCCTGCCATGCAGGAAATCTCAATCAAAGCATCCCTAACAGATGGCCATCCAGCCTCTGCTTAAAGGCCTCCAAAGAAGGAGACTTCACCACATTTTTTGTGGCACCAGAGCTCTCTGATAGACAAGGCTAAGGGTCTCAGAGAACTCCAGTTCCTGGAATTCATTAGCACTGAGCCAGTCTCAAACTGAATTATTTCTGCAGTGTGTTTTGGACCACTGTCATGGTTAACTCCTTCCTCTACTCCACATTTCCACAAAGGGAGTCTAAGCTTTCTCCTTGCTACTCGCAGGATGAAGTTACTGGAATAGGTAAAGGGATTGGGATGGCGTGGAAGCCGTCCGTGAAAACCTCTACCGCTGATTTAAAGCAATTTCACACAAAAGCAGCCTTCTTACCCACAGCCCTTTGTAAGGGGAAAGCACCCAACTGAAGGGGAAACTTAAAGCAGAGGGTTTCTGCACTTACTTCCTTTAGTATCTCAAAATCGCAACTCTCCCACGCACACAGATTACACACCAAGGCACACCAAACCCTTTCCACCTGGGCTCTATGAACCTTGAAACGGTTTATTTCCCATTCTGCATACTAAACCCCCCTCCGCCACCAAATACACCTCCAGACAGTGATGTAAACAGCTTTAATGGTCAGTATTTTCTTTTTAATGATCTGTCCATTTCCTGTAGTGATAAAAGATTCCCAAAGCACTTAAAAAGGAGGAGTGCGGGGAGGAGTGAGCCACCGTTTCCCCAACGTTCAACCAATCCCAGGGTAAGACATAAAGCATCTGGTGATTCACAACGAATCCAGAATCTCCCGAAGCTGTGATCAAGACAGTCTCGGAATAGATTAGGCTGCAGCAGAAATGCTGGACTCCATCCAGAAGGAAGCTTGCTTATCGCTTTTCTCACCAAGGTCACTTGCCAGAAGAACATCACCCAAAAATGAGAAGTTATCCTCCATTTTGGCATCTTAAAAGCATCAGCAAAGCAGCAAGAAAGAGCTTGGGCTGATCTACATAGCTGTCAACCAGGCGAATTGGTTAACAACTCAGTTGATCCAACCTAAAAGTGTTTTTGCCTGGGATAATGGGATGAGAGAGAGAGAGAGAAATTCTGTTCTTGCTCCCAGCATCGCAACAAACCTATGAGTTAGGTGAGGCTTCTGGACGTGAGATCGCTCCAATTCGGACATGCCAATATCACAAAATATAGTTGTTGTGTGGCCTTAAGAGTTTCCTGGGCTAGATGATGGGGAAAACAGAAAATCTATTTTATACCGCAGTCAAACCATGTGTTTAAACTGGGACTGGATCTGTCTACCCTCAAAATGCAGTTATGCCAAGTCCCAGATTTGGTGTATGATTCCTTCCAAGCCCTAACATATGGAGATAGTGTGTGTGTGTGTGTGTGTTGTGGTGGTGTGTTGTATATTATATCTATATATGTATATAGTATATAGGTATATATGGAGATCAGGCCACCATCTTGAGGGGGAGAGACGAGCGGCTGGCTGGCAAGACTAGAGCCCCCCACCCCGGCCACCATTTGAGGTGGAGAAGACGATGCCTGGCCTTGCAAGGAATAAGAGCCCCCCCCCCGGCCACCATCTTGAGTGGGGGTACTAGAGGACGATGCTGGCCTGGCAAGATAATGAGCCCCCCCCCCCCCGGGCACATCTTGAGTGGGAGAGACGATCTTGCTCTGTGCAAGACTATGTGTGGCCCCCCTATATGATTAACATCTTAGAGTATATTGCTTGGCTTTGGTTTAATGTTGATTTTTATGTATACTGTGCACATGTTTGCAAGTTTTATATTATTGTTGCAATTTTTATTTGTATTGTATCTCATTGCAATTTTGTGTACACCGGTGTGATTCAAATGGAATAGCAGTATAATAGAGTCAGTATATAAATAATTTTATTATTATTATTTATTCTTATTATTATTTATTATTATATTATATATTAGATTGCCAAGGATTGGACTTTGTGCATGAAAAAGATTATGTGCCCAAGCACTGAAGGATGGTGGCTTATGTTGCTAGAATTTGGCCTGTTTATTCTATAGGCTCAAACGTAATTCTTCCAAAGAGCATGCCTTGTAAAAAAACAGAGTGCTTTCAAAGCCTTGATGGTTTAATGCTGGTTCCTTCATGTACATCTTTTTTGCTCCCTCTTCTTTTCCCAAACCCCACAATTACCAGCGCTGTTGTGATCGTTTATGTTTAAAGGACTTTAAAAGACTACAACATCTCAGAATTTCCTTTGAATCTGTGCTTCTTTTCAAGCCTAAAACAAGCCTGTTAACTTGTCTCTCTCCCTTATGTCAGGCTCACTTTATTGTGCGAAGGGTGGCATTCAGGAGTTTAATATTCCTCGGGTTTAAAAGTATTTGGGGGGGAGGGAGGAGGATTATGGGACGAGAGAGCTTCATTATGCAAGATTTCTGAACATTTAAACTTCGGGAGATTTTAACGATCGCTTCATTTTTATCCATTCTAATCAACACATTAAGACAAATGCAGTTAATATGATAGACATTCTTGTTTTTTAAATCTTCCTTTGCTTTTCAAAGAGGTTCAGATGCTTGAAAGTTAATTCTTAGAGCTCATGCAAATATGCTATGGTTTATGGTGAGGTGGACAACCTTTTTTTGGGGGGGGAACCATACATTTTGGACTTAGACTCCCGAAGCCCTATAGTCTTATTTGAAATGTTGTTTGAATGACACTATTCTCCCATATGAATTTGCGAGAGAGTCTGGGAAGGTCCTTCTCTCACATCCAACCACTTCAAAGGTTTTATGTTTTAACAGGTTTTAATTCAGAAAGACAAGAATTGGGTGCTTATGAGCAGATCAATTCTGAACTTGATCTCCTAGTGAAGCCAAGGTGACTAAACTGAGGCTATAAAAATTCAAAGGACATAGTCTGGAAAAATCGGTATTCAAAGGAATCTTGCAGCACTTTGAGACTAACTGAAAGAAATTGGTAGCATGCGTCTTTCGTAGGACTTTCAGCCATTCCTTCCCACATGCATCTGAGAAAGTAGGCTGAAGTCTACAAAAGTTCATGCTACAATTTCTTTTTTCAAATGAGTCTCAAAGGTGATACTAAAGAGCCCTTTGTATGCTGCATTGAGGCTGTTATGCTCTCGGCAAAGAATAGATTAATTCGCAAAAAAAGACAATAATGTTAGAGGAAGGTGAGCGAAGTAGAAAGAGAGAAAGGAAACTATGCCAAATGGGTAGATTTTGGATAAAGATGGGATTAGTATCTTCTTGTTCAAGGAATTTATTTCACTCTGGAGTAATAATACCTTTTCCATGAGAAATTGTTCATTTTTTTTTTTGTGTTGTCTCTGTGTGGATAGACCACTGATTCCCAAACTTTGGTTATCCATGATGTTTTGGGCTTCAGCTCCCAGAATCCCAGACCCATTGGCCAAGCTGGTTGATGTTCTGAAGCTGAAGTCCAAAAACCTGAAGGACCAGAGTTTGGGAAATCACTGAGATAGACAAATAACCACAAGACATAGGGGCTGTTAACATACTGCCAAAATAAAGTGCTTTTGTTCTCTTTGGAGTATGCTGTTTATAATGCATGCATGCTCATAAGAATCCGGAATCTGACACCAAAGTGCACTCTGGTGTTAGGAATGAGTGTTGGCTTGGTGCGACTCTTCGGACTCTTAGGACCCATGCATCATTTTTTAAATAGCATACCTCCAAAGAGACCCAAAGCAAGCTTTATTTTCGGCAGTCTGTAAACAGGCCAAGAATAAGGTTTATACTGGTGTTTGATAGACCACAGTTCTGCCCAAATCCATGGCAGCTAAACAAAAAATCCTATCCCGGAGATATTTATGGAAATGTACCTAAGGCATTTGTGTGGGATGTTTCCATCCAAGGGTGCCACAAGCTCCTCTGCCTAACATCACACAAACCTTTGTTGAATAGTTAATAATAGGATTGAAATTCCCCTGTTTTGGAAATCTTAAACAGTTGGAAATAGAATATTCATTCTTCTCTCAAAAAACTAAGCACTTAGAAATGCATTATATCCCAGGGATGGGGAGATCTTGACATGGGTGCCGCACACAGTGGTACAAGCTATCAAACACCTATGCTTTATGTCACTGGAAAAATCTCTTAAACCCTTTGCTAGAAAAACATTATTTCCTTGGTCAAATTCACTAGTCTTAAAAAGTGAATTAACTCTTTGATTTTCATACAAGTCATGTGCTGATGGCAGAAAAACAAAAAGGTATAACACAACACTACAAAAAACCATTAAAAGCACTGGTTAAATTAAATCTGCTGACTTAAATGGAGAAAAAAAACAATTACGTCCAACTTGAAGAAAAAATGTATGCAATTCATCACCAATTTTGAAAACAACAATTTCATCTGGTGAGGTTGTAGGGTGGGCAGCCACAGGATAACAAAGGTCTATGGCATTTTAATTTTGGATTTTGCGCGGCTGGAAACAAATACATTCACTTTTATGTAACCGGAGGGAAATGACAACCATTACAGAACGGATGCCCAAAATCTGTGTTGTTCTTGTGCAGTTGCAGGCAATGAAAGGGAAAATAAAATAGTATGTGTTGCCTGTGTGTTGTGTTGATTTTTAAATGCATGTTGCCGCAAGTAGGTTGGAAATTAAAGGTGATGTGGAAATATAAAAGCGAGGCATTTGCGCAAGGGCAGTGAAGTCGGGAAAGTCTGATGAAAGCATACGGAAAGATAAAGCAAATTCTTTGTTGCTTCGGGAAACATTTCGACCCTATGTGGAGTTTTTATCACATAACATTTAAATTAGTAAATTGAGTAACTAAGGCCTGTTACAGACTGCCAAAATTAAAGTGCTTAGGGTCTCTTTGAGGGTAGTGCTGTTTAAATTGAAGCCATTGGTCCTAAGAGTCTGGAGGTCAGCCGCAAAGCAACATCATTCTAAGCACATGGAGTGAAGCTTGTGCAGCTTATGTGATTCTTAGGGTTGCATTGACATCATTTAAAATTAGCATTACTCCAAAATAGAGACCGAAGCAGACTTTATTTTAGGCCGCCTGTAACAGGCCTAAGCTTTTGTGGTTGCAAGTATGTAATAACAGATATTCAAACATACTTAAGGGGAGTAATCCTATGGTAAACTCTTTAGATCAGAGTCACCACAAGTATGTGCCCTTTTCCTTCCTTCATTCCTACATCCAAATACTTAATTCATTCATGCCACTCCACTCCTTCCTTACTCCATCCATTTTTTGTTAAAAACTTTTAGATTGTCAGAATTGTTAAGAATAATTGTTTTACCTCTACCTTTTGCTGAAAGAGAGGTTTTAATGTTTTAAATTTTCAAAAATGGAAACCAGTTTTGGATTATTATTATTAAACTGAATTTATTATGTTAGATTAGACACTTTCTGCAAAAAACTAATGAATTAAGATTGGGGTTCTGGGCCACGTACGAGTTAAATCCTTTAGTTCAATCCTCTAAGCTTTAAAATGTTCCACACTCGGACAAAGTAAAACTAGGCAAAATGAATGCAATCAAGTACCCAGTTTTACTTTGTCCAAATGGGAACAGTTTTAAAGTCTTCAGAGGATTGATATTGATACTAGTTTGTTGTGACAAAGAGGGGCAGGGGGGGAAAGGCATGTTATGTTTTGAATTTTTCTTAGTGACTAATATATTTTGATTCTAAGTTAATGAGGTCCACAATGTTTCATATGCGAACGCGGAGCGAGATTGATGAGAGGTAACGTCAGAGACCGCATTTTTGGAAACGAAAAAGCGAAAAAAAATGGCAGAAGTTCAGACAGTTATCGGGACATTCGAAAATCTTCCCATCTCTGGAGGACATAAGTTAAGACTGCAATCAACTGTTTAATAACGTCCTGCTTGAACGAGCAAAGGTTTTGAAACGACCACAAGGCAAGGGATAAGGGAGCGGGGAATTCGGTCCCGAAAGCCGACTGCGTAGTAATACGAGGGAAAAACGTACTCGTTTGGGGCTCCCCCGGACTGAGTTCTGTTTGAAAAAAGTAGTACCTCCCTTCAGCAGAGAACGTTACCTTGTTTCAAAACAGTCATTATAAGTGTTGTACAAGTGCCTTTTTTCCCCCTTTCTTTTTTTTTCCTTTTTGGAAGCGGACACAAAGATGTTTTGACGCTCGGAGTTATTAAAAACCCCGCTTTGTTCAAAACGCCGAGCCTCAAGCCTGTTACTTCCTCCCTTTCCGACTCCTTGTTCTTGCGCTACCATGTCCAGTTTACATCCTTCGAGTAGCGCTTATTTCCAGACTTTCGATGCCGCCAAGTAATCCTCGAGCCCAAGATTTCCCCCTTTCCTCAGAACATGCCAGAAGTATAAATCACGGATATAAATTATGAACATCTAATGAAACGAAAGACCCTCAACATTGTCTCCGATATATGGGCCACCGTACGTTTCCGTAGGGGCAGTTCAAATGGTTGGCACGGCTGCCCCTGTGTGATAAGGGCATCTGGTGACTCAAATTTTGCCCTCAGATATTCTGGACTTAAGCTCCCAGAATTCCGCTGTTGGACAAGATTGGATGGGCTTCGGAGTGAAGTCGAAAGCTTAGAGGGACCCAAAGTTCGGCGACCTGCTGCCTGTAGGACAATGAGTATGGCTGTGTGTTTGACCAGACGCGCTTTGTCTCCTGAACCAAGGAAGACTCGAGTAAACTTGAGGACAGAAGGACTTTGGGAAGAGAAGAATAATTGAAATGAACATCAGCCTCCTGAGGAATCAAAACTCCATCCGACTTTGCCTCTCTCCTAATGTAACCAAGTGGAGGAACCTCATCCACTACAGAACCTCATGGCAGTGATGGTGAACTTTTACAGACGAGTGCCCAAACTTGCACCCCAGACCCCACTTACTTATTGCAAAGTGCCTGTCCCTCTGGCTTTCAGTAACAAACTCTGGCAAACTCTTGCTTGAGGCGAGGAACAACGTGCCACAGAGAGGGCCTGAGTGGCCACCTTGGCACCGCCCTGCTGGTTCGCCATCACTGACTATGGTTCACCCTTCTTGTTTTCCACTTGCATCCACATCTCCCTTTCCCATTTTTTTGTGCCGCACCCTTTTTACGCTTGTGAGTTTAAGTGCAACGGACTCTTGTCTTTTTAAATAATACTGGCCCATGGTCCACGCAGTGAGACACGGCACTTAACATTTTGGGCGCTGAGGCCACCCCCATTCCCCCAATGGACCATGGCCATGGTGTAGCTACATAAGCCGCTTTATAAAGATGTAGACTCGATATAAATGCTACTCGATAAATGCGTTTATCGATATGAGCGCGAGGAAAGAAGAAAAGGCAGAGGAGAGGGGGAAAGCGACAAAAGAAAGCAAGGAAAGGAGGTGTAGTGTAGGACTAGTAAAGCCCAGAGGAACACGTTTAGGCAGCAGAGAAGCGAAGACGCCTATCAATGGACCAACTGGCGATCTGGTGGAAAGGGAGGGCACTTTGGTGTCCTCTTATTTACGAGGCATTCCAAAACCTAGAGCCAGCTCTCATGTCTTCGCACTTGCTGCTCTTAAGGTTCCTCAAAATCTGTTCCTTCTCTCAACCCTTCCCAACCATATCAGCGAAAAACGCATCTGAGGACGGAAGTCGACTGAAGTATAGGAAAGTCAACTGCAACTCTTTCTTTCAGTTAGTCTCAAAAGGTGCTACCGATCTCTCTACATACAGACACGACAAGTTGACCTTAGTCTTTTCTAAACTTTTTTTTTTTTTTACCTTGGAGGAAATTTTGAAATCCTTTCAGGTCTTTTGGGACCCTGAATTCAAATTTATTATACGTGGCGTGCACACTGTGAATATATATATACTATATATATATACTATATTCTCAATCACAATCTCTTGCGGAATCCTACAACCTCTTTGTAAGGTTCCCTAGGGTTTG
The DNA here is from genome assembly GCF_019175285.1 of Sceloporus undulatus. Taxonomy (NCBI): domain Eukaryota; kingdom Metazoa; phylum Chordata; class Lepidosauria; order Squamata; family Phrynosomatidae; genus Sceloporus; species Sceloporus undulatus. The sequence goes on along the minus strand of NC_056532.1, from coordinate 5,190,260 downwards.
GGAAACTGATTGGAGAAACCCCAAAGTTATATAGAATGATCTTTGATCTACAGGTAGGAAGGAAGGTTCCTGCTTCTTAAATAAAGGCCTCTCTCTTCATCCTAGATACCCCAATGGAAAGCCTATAAGGAGGATATGAGCATGGATTCATATATATCTCTATGAATTCATGCTCATATCCTCCTTATAGGCTTTCCATTGGGGTATCTAGGATGAAGAAAGAGAGAGGCCTTTCTATCTCTATCTCTATCTCTATCTCTATCTATCTCTCTATCTATCTATCCATCCATCCCTAACTCTCTTCCATGCCAGCATTCTCTGAAGATGCCAGCCACAGATGCTGGCGAAATATCAGGAATAAACTCTTCTAGAACATGGGCACAGAGCCTGAAAACCCACAAAAAACATGTTCCCCAACAAGAGCAAGGTCATGCTGCCTCAGATACTGGAGGTAGCGTCTAGCCACCATCGTGACTAGCAGTAGCCACTACTAGTAGCTATCCTCAAAGAACAAGTCCAGTCCCCTTTTAAAGCCATGGATGGGGAATTCCACACTTTCTTCTCCCTCCAGTTTTGGTTTATTACCTTGGGTTCACCTCCTGGATCTAGTCCGCAATGCAGACGCTCTTCTCCTAGCCCCAGAAGAACCAAACTCAAGAGCAAAAAGCCACTATGGCTACATCCAGGAAAAAACCACACACATATACTGGGAAGTAATGGGGATGTTAATTCTCCCCAGACGCCAGACAGTGTGCCGTGTCGCTTCTAAGTTAAAGTAGCTCATGATTTATTGAGAGGGTTACACCCAGTTGTTCTCCAGTCAACACATTTAGGAGTAGACATTCCTTTACCAATGAAATAAGAATAATAATTCAATCATTTGTGTGTACGGTATGCCATTGTCTCTTTCAAAACAGGGACGGTACGCACAGGACCCAAGCCTAAAAGATATTTGAAAAGAACAACAATTACATGCCTGTTATCTGCAGCCTCGCTCTATTTCCTGCCGGTAAGAGTCAATAAATTCTTAGTTTTAAAACAAGTCTGAATCACTTCCTAGCACAGATGGACGCTCATGGGGAGGGGAATCTCTCTCTTTCTCTCCCTGTTTTGGCACCTCAACTCCCAGGATCCCAGTAACTCTTTCATGCTCTGCCCCCGTTGCGCTGATGTGACATTTCCTAACCCATTCCATAATCATGTGCTGAATTCCCTTCTAAACGGGAGCTTTGTATTTCAGACATTATATGGACACTGCAGAAGTCTAAACTGCAGCTCAAGATAGTTACTTTTTGGATGATGACTCCCAGAAACACACACCATTTCTGTCTGGGGGATTTGGGAGCTTGAGTTCCACCTTTTGCAAGCTCTGGTTTCAACATCTAACCAATACATCCTTTTTTCTGTTCAAATTGTTCAATCCTAGTGCTATGGGTCTGGTAAGCAGCATTTAAAGCCCAGGGCTACTTTCCTGTTGAAGTGGATGAATGAACACTGAATCCAGGCTGCATTTTCTTGGACGTAAATCCCATTGAAATGAATGCTAATCGCACTTAAACAGAGTTCACTGCTATGCCCCTTCACTTGCCATTTCGTTATAGGGTTACCTGGTCCATCCATGCTGCACAGCTATTAGTTTAGTCATATTAATTTAATTGTTTCAGCACCACTGGAAGGAATTCTGGGATTTGTAGTTCGGAGAGGTCCTCCAAATTCTCTGCCAAAAAGCTCTAGCCCACTCCTCTGAACTACAATTCAAAAAGTATCAAGAACTATAGTTCAAAAGGTATCATGAATGTCTGCCTACTTATAGAATTAAACTAAATCAGTCCCTTCTGATGACACTGTGGCAGCCCCTAAGTACTACAGATCCCAGTGGAACTTATAGTGGTACACCACTGACACAACTGCATAGTGTTCAACTTTGGTATCATGCGAATGTTTCACAGTTTGCCTTTGAAGATTAACACGAAGTTTCCTTTTTAAAAGACACAAAGGAAAGAGCAAGTGCATCGCGAAGAATCCAGAGTGATTCCCTTCTCACTTTACTCCCCTTCCTTTCTTCGGTAGCAAAGCTCTCTTAACATGGACAGTGTCACTTGGTCAGCCCATGACTTGCACTACAGCTGGGCAGGGGAAATCGATAAAGTTACTCACCCGATTAAAGACACCATCTGCTCCACTATGTGTTTGCTGAATGTAATGATCACAAAAAGTTTCTGTAAGAACAACAATAACAACCACCATTAGTCAACTGAAGGGGAAACCAAAACATTGCAGAATTACAGCCTGTGATCCAAGGCAATGAATCACACCTCCTGTTGTTTTGTTAACCCGTTTGCTTTTATAGTTCATCCAGTCCTGATGTCAAGGTCCCTTCCATCAGACCGCAGCAGACGGAAAAGAAGGGAAGCAGGGCTATTCTATCAGATTTACAGAGAAACCAGCAGCCTTTGGCCATCTCTCCCACTTGCTGCTATGTCAAGTGTCCCAAAACCTTTTGTCCAAGGCAGTAATACCTTGCTCTTTCTAATGGTAGGCTTGCTTGGTTACCCCAGTCTCCAAGTTGCAAACCTGGGAGTTGCCTCAAGCCTGGTTGTTGTGGACAGACATGCCGTTTTGGTTAGATAGAGATCTAACACTCAAAAAAAAAAAAAAGCGAGTTTGCTACAAATACTTAGGACATGATTTTTGTGGCGCAGATTAAAAGGGCAATTAAAAGCAACAGTAAAACGGACTACTGGGGATGAGTGCGTAGGCTTGCTGTTTGGCATGGAGGATCGGGAATTTCACTGTAAATCTTCAAAAGTGGCATTTCCTAAAACACTCATTGATATTATGATCTACAGGAAGCACTACACCACACTGGGTCTCTGCTCTGCTATATACTAATAGAGAACTCCCATCCCCGATTCCAGCTACTGTGAGGATGATAGCAAGTACCAGAGCAGAGTGATAGACACCATCAACACCTCTGCAAATAATAATAATAAAGTCATAGGACTTCAGTCTTAGAAGCCTTGGGTCTACTACACCATTGCCCAAAGTATTCATACAAATGTTCCAGCAACTGTTACAAAGACCCTGAAACAATATTATTGTTCCCTATCAGGCAGACAGAGAAGGGGTGACACTTAGCTGACTTCATGGCAAGGTCAATATTTAAACCAGGAATTTCCTGGCCCACGTATTTGGTGCTTTTTGCCATTATGCTACCTCCCAGGAGGCAGGGGAAATAGAAAAGTACATGCCTGGTGGTGACGTCGCTGGTGCATTCCAAGCAGTGCCCAACATTAACCCAACCCCTGCCAATTGACAGGGAACTTATGTGTAATGGTTATGTGTGCCAGGGAAGAACAGCCGTCACCTCTCCAGCTCCAACGGAGAATGTGCCAAAGAACAGATTCATGGTGGACAAGACCCCTGGTTCGGTCCACATCATGTGACTGGACTTGTGATGTGACTGAAACATCTCTGGGAGGGCAGCATCCATGGAGATCTCATAAGATGGGCGAGCGGAAATTACCTGGATGTGCATCTTGATTATTGCTTTTCCAATCAGGGTGGCACCGAAGAAAGTCCAAAAGGGAACCAGGAAGTGACCGCATGTTATTCCCGCCAAGTCGAAGAGAGGGTTTGGAATCTGCAAATTTAAAGAAAAAGAAGAGGAAGATGAGATGCAGAACTTCTTTAGCTTGGGTTAATGATAAACAGCCATTGGGGACTGGACAAATTCATCAAGGAAGTTATGGCTATCACCAACTGTTAGGGAGAAGACCTTATCAATTGAACCTCTACGTTCAACAGCAGTTTATCTCTGATGGGGAGCAAAAGCAGAGGAGGGATGTTGCCCTCATGGCCTGCTTTTAACCACAGGCATCTGACTGGCAACCATGGGATGAGGTGGGTAACCTAAGACCACATCAGAACATTTGCCTGAACGTATGTAGCCCTTTGCCTAGTTTCAACTATCCCTCACAAGCCACAAGTTCAGGCCACTGCAAGAATGATCTGTTTTGCACCTTGCTAGGTAAGGATAAAGGAGAATCAGATTTGGAAGGGACCTTAAGGGCTATCCAATCCAACTGCATGCCATGCAGGAATACACAATCAAAGGACCCCTGACAAATGGCCATTCAGCCTCTATTTAAAGACCTCCAAAGAAGGAGACTCTGCCTTCCTCCAAGGCAGTATCTTCCACTAACAAAGAGCTTACTGTCAGGAGGTTCTTCCGAATGTTTAGGTGGAATCTAGAGAGAGAGAGAAAAGAATGGCAGAGCAAAGGAGAGAAAGAAAGAGGACAGTAGAGAGAGGAAAGGATGGAGAGATGTTAGAGAAATGAGAAAGAAAAGGGTGGCAGAAGGGGAAAAAAGATGAAGGTGAAAGAAAGAAAGAAAGAAAGAAAGAAAGAAAGAAAGAAAAGAGGTGGAGAAGGTGGGAGAAAATGGAGGGAGAAAGGATGGCCGAGAGAAAGAGACATGTTAAGAAGGAGGTGGCAAAAGAGAGGATGGCACAGAGAGAGAGAGAGAGAGAGGAGCATGGCAGGAGGGAGAAAGTAGCAGAAAATTAAGGAAAATGGCAAAAGGAAAAGAGCAGGGCAGAAGAAAGGATGGCAGAAATAGAGAGAGGATGAGACAGAAGAGAGAAAAGGGTGACAAAAGTGAGAAAAGAGAGAAGAGAGGCGAATGGTTAAGAGGAAGAAAGTGAAAGAGAGGTGTCAGAGAGAGAGGGCAAGATTGCAGACAGAAAGTGGCAGAAAAGAATAAAGGATGATGGAGAGAAAAGGTATGGCAGGAGGAAGAAAAAGAGAAGGGGTGACAGAGAGGGGGAAGCAGGGTAGGAAGGAGAAAATGGTGGCAAAGAGAAACAAAAAATAGTATGAGAGGAGTAAATGGGTGGGCATCCCTGCTTTGAGTTCTGGCCCTATGTCCACTGCTAGCTTGACCCATGGCTGCCAAGTGACCCCTGACGGATGACCCCTGAGAAAATTAAGCCTACAGCTACCCTTGGCCAACCTTTATTCTGATTTGGCAAGGGCCTCCTTATATACTCTCCAATATATACCCTCTCCATCCAATTTTTCACAATCTTGTGCCCAAGGATATTTGCGCCACAGCCCATAAATTTATGAAAAACAGAAATTAGGGAGATCTGGGCTAGACAACGTCCCAGACAAACAACAGAGCCTGCCCAACTGCGCTCCTTTTTATCCCCAGATTAGAAACAGCCAACAGACGTCTTCTGTAAGAAATGCATTATTAAAAAAACCCCACAGTCAGCCATTTTAAAGTCATCTGTCAACTAGTTCCCCTCCAACAAGTGTTTTGGCCCAATGAGTCAGACTCCAAGACTGATCCCTCGTGAACCGAGTCTGAAAGAGAAAAAATTGGGGTTGGAGGGGGATGTCTGAAAATAATAAATGTGGTATTTATTGCTCTCTCTGTGTGTTTGTGGCACGGAGGGGAAATGAACAGCAAAGGGTTTCTGTTTTTGTGTTTTCTTACCAGTGAAGAATCCAAGAACTCTGGTAGGGAATTAAAGGTCTCCATTGTTAACTAGTGGTGCATTGAAGCTTACCAACTTGGAACACTAGGAGTTATAGATCAGCAGAGACCCTTGATATCACCTGCCATCTCCCTCCAGGTTTCTAGACCTCAGTGTTACAGAAAAAGACCGGGATCCAAATTGTTACTGGAGTGTACAATGCGCTGTGTACATGCCCAGTTGGACTATGGACCCCGCTTTGGCAAAGCGGACTATATATGCCATTATTTTTAGAGAATGTTGTTGACGTACATTTCCATGGCTAAAATGATCTTGCCATCTTGGATCCAGGACAGCAATTTGGAAAGTACAATTCCTCTTGGACACACAAGGCTACTTCATGGTTCTCTTTTTTAACAAATGCCTTTTAATTCAAAGATATAGCTGTGTTAGTCTGTGGAGTGAGTATACAGAGAGATCTTGTAGCACCTTTGAGACTCACTGAACGAAAGAAGTTGGCAACATGAGCTTTGGTAGACTGTAGATTGAAGTCCGCGAAAGCTCAGGCTGACAACTTCTTTCCTGTAGCACCATTGAGACTCACTGAACGAAAGAAGATGGCAACATGAGCTTTCATAGACTGTAGACTCAAGTCTACGAAAGCTCAGGCTGCCAACTTCTTTCTTTCAGCGAGTCTCAAAGGTGCTACAAGATCTCTCTACATACAAACGCCTTGTAGTTAAACACTACCTTTCCCAATGAGACACCCTCCTGATATGTTGCATTTCCATCCCCACCGTTCCCGGCCAAAATATCCGAGGATGATGGGAATTCAAGTCCAACAGATCTGGAACATACCCAGTTGGAAAAGGCTAACACAGATGTTATGAAAGCGACAGAAAGATCTCTCTGTAAGAAGGTAAAAACCAATGAACGCCCCTGTTTCAGAGTTACCATAAAGCAGGCGAGGAGCTTTTGACCTTCCCCAGATGCTTTGTCCAGCAATTCCCACAATCCCTTACAATGGTAGCTGGGACTTCTGGGAGCTGAAGTCCAAAACACCTGGAAGGCCAAAGGGTTTCTGCTCTTATTATAAATGCCTGTTGGAAGAAAACACAGGAAAACTCTGAAGCTCTAAAACAATATATAAATGCAAAGTTATTGTTACAGGGTAGTGGAGCTGTCAGCCTTAGTTAAACCGGTCGTAAATAAAATACAACCTGCCACGCTGGTAAGTGGAGCTTTCAATTGCCATTATACAGCCTGCTGGAAACGTAACTCTTTATCCTTAGTCTAGACAAGGCATATAAGAGAAACACAACAGCCCGGAGTTGATCCAGATTAATGCATATAAGCAGCAAACACATCCAGAGTTACACCGGTGGCCTCTATGGCTAAAGTTGTTGGGGCGGCGGAAGGGGGAAAAAAGGGTTTTCTAAGAGGATATGAACAAATAGTTAAACTGAAATAGGTCCATTTATACACTTCTTCCCATACATATAACGCTCAAAGCAGGATCTCAGTATAAACCAGAGTTTCTGCAAAGCATTGCTAAGGAGTTGGTGAGATATAGTGACTGAAAATGCACACATATACAAACTAAGGCCTGTTACAGACTGCCAAAATAAAGCTGCTTTGGGTCTCTTTGGAGGTATGCTGTTTAAATGATGCATGGGTCCCAAGAATCCGGAAGCTGCACCAAAGCCGCACTCCGGTGCTTAGGAATGGAGTGTGGCTTTGGCGCGACCTCCGGACTCTTAGGACCCATGCGTCATTTAAACAGCATACCTCCAAAGAGACCCGAAGCAGCTTTATTTTGGCAGTCTGGAACAGGCCTAACTTGAGTTTTAGATAATACTGTATACACTCATGTATACGTCTAGACATTTTAGACAAAAAAGTGACCCCCAAAACCTGAGTCAAGTTATCCACGGGTCATATCTAAATCCATAACCTGCCTTCGACTTATACATTAGGTTTTATAGCCGAGTATATATGGTACCTATATTTCATGCAAGGGTTCCCTGACACCTGAAAATGGTTTTAAGTGTCCCTGTAGGGCAAAAAAGGTTAAGAATGATTGATATAAATCATTCTTGTATTTGTTAGCTCTGTATAGCTTTCCAACCAGCAAAAAAAAAAATGGAATTGTAGATATAATAATTTTATGGCACCGAAAAAATTATTTCCAGGGTAAAAAGGATGCTCTGGCTATCTAGCCATAAATACAACACATGTAAATGAAATAACATGTGTATGAACATGTGTGGTTAAAAAAAAGGATTAAATCAAAATGCAAGGGGGGAAAAAGCCATGAATGAACTCGTGCAGCACTGTTTCAAGTTAAAATACCAGGCCAAATATTCTGATATCTGATATCAAATATTCTGATGTCTTAAACAAGTGGGTTTTGGTGATTTTTTTAAAACAAGGGGGAACGGCTGTACAAACTTGTTAACAAACCCGGAGTCCGTAAGCCGGTAGGATAAGGTTACAGAGTAAACCAAATAAAACACTCCAGACACTCTTTGATTCGGGAAGGGAATTGCTCCACTGCGAAGCTGTCATTTTACAGAATCCTTTAAATAGCTGGTTTCTCTTTAGATATTTACGTGTTTAAACAAAGAGCCGGGACACTGGGGTGTTGGGAGAACCAGAAGACGGTGGTATGATAGGTTCACGCAGCTACCGTAAGGAAAGCTCAGAGGAAGAGAGAGAAAGAGATGTGTTTACGCGCTCCTATCGGGCCGAAGGAGCACAAAATGTTCTGGAGATTAAGCCTCAGATGTCGTAACTGAACAAGGGGAGGGAAAGACGGCAGCGTGCTCAAAAACCCAGTCACTACTTCAAATTAAAATGCATGCGCACATACACACACACAGCAGCATTGCACAACCCGGAAAGCAAAAAGTCCCCTCTTGCTCACTTCAAGAGAAATAGATGTCATTATATGCTTTTTAAACCTCAGCCCAGTGCTCTCTTTCTCGGGGCTAAGAGAGAGTTTGTATTTGGACCTTCAGATGTTTTCACCTATAGCCTGGCACAGCAAGTGCGAAAGGGTTGTGGGAGTTGTAGTCTAAAACATCTGGAGGATCACAAGTTTGTTCTCCACGTCAGGCTGACGGCTTGTCGGGAAGGACAGTCACCATGAAAACATGTTGGCTAATGGTTGATCCTTGCCATTTCGACTTGACCTGACCAGCGTCACTATTTAAACAATTACAGGTTGAGTCTCCCTTTCCCAGAATGAGTCCAAAAAATATCCCATAGAGAAAGTAGACCAAGTCTACGAAAGCTCATGCTCCCACTTCTAACGCACAGTTAGTCCCAAAGGTGTTGCAAGATCCCTTTGCGTACTGATGTTCCAGATTAACATGGTTGTATCACCAAATAATAATAATAATAATAATAATAATAATAATATAATTTATTCTGCCTCTCCCAAGGATAATCTTATCTGTTACAGCAGGAGCAGTAGTAGTATCAATAATCTGGATGAGAGAACATAATAGAAAGCAAAGTCTGCTATGCATTCTGCTATGAAACTCTTACGGCGTCTGTTGCTTCCTTTAATTTATGACTCAAAAACCCAAAAACCACAATGTCTCTTAATTCCCATATTTAAGCAAACATCTGTCCTGCAATGAAGAAAGATGCAAGGGGCCGAATGTCTCATGGTGGGGCGAGGACAGTAAGAAAGGAGGCATTGACTTAGTAGATCATTTAAAAAGTAATAACCAAAGAGAGACAGAGAGAGAGAGAGAAAGGACGGATTGACATCTTCTCAGATGATTTCCAGTTACCCTCAGCTTTGCTTCGGCTCAAATCAGCTTATTCAGAGATGGCTCATGCCAGGGTGACTGTGTGACCGGGTGAGTCAGTCCCAGCAACAATAATGCCATGACAGCTTAGCTAAATTGAGCGACTCCAAAAGAGCTAGACAGGAGCAGGCCTTCGCTTGGGGCGTTGGGTGGAGGGGAAAGAAACAGAAGGAGAAGACACAGAAAACAAAGCTAGACACTTAAAACCATCATTTTGCATGTGCGTCCATATATATTTTCCATTCTGTTGCATCTTTAAGGTGCGCATGTCACCCTGGGATGCTCACAGAAGGGGAAGCACAGGAATCCTTCAACTATGTGAAATTAAACATCAGATCATGGGTTAGCTAGGAGATCAAGAAGAGGAGAGCAGATTTCTTCCCCCCCCCCCTCTGTCCTAACCATGCAGAGGTCATTAAAAGAAATTAGGGTACCGCCGAATTGGCTTTTTGTATTTAATCTTGTTGTTCTGAATGTATCATGGAGCATCCTATAGTCCAGAACTGGGTTGGGCAGCTGTGATTCTCAGTTTTTTTGGACTGCTACTTCCACAATCCCCCACCATTCATTCACACAATCATAGAATCATAAAAATCATAGAGTTGGAAGAGACCGCAAGGGCCATCCAGTCCAACCCCATTCTGCCATGCAGGAACTCCCAGTCAAAGCATCTCCGACAGATGGCCATCCAGCTTCTGCTTAAAGACCTCCAAGGAGGGAGACTAGGGCTAATGACAGCTGTAGGCATACCAATAAATACATCTGGAAGCCCAATACTTGCCCACCCTGGCCTAGAAGTACCAGATTCAATCCTTGGATGGAAACTTTAGAGGGCTGTCCTCAGTTCAAGAGAAGAGTATTAACAGGACCGGCCCAACTGTGAGGTAGAAATGAAGCAACTGCTATAAGATTGAAAATGATGGTAGGAACTTCTCCATTCACTCCCATGAGTCTAGGGGCCATTTTGTCTATTGAGGAGACAGTTTTGCGGGAGGTGTTGTCCTACTGCCATGGTTGAAACAACACCCAACTGCTATTCCAGTTTGATTTCTTGAAGGGGCATTGTGTCCTTTGCTTTGGGCAGCAAGGTATATGTTTATCTAGCTCAGTGTCTCCCAAACTTTGGGCCGTCGGATATTCTAGACTTCAGCTCCCAGAATTCCTGATGAATGCTCAAGTTGGCTGGGGCTTCTGGGAGTTAAAGTCCAAAACAGCTGTAGGCTTAAAGTTTGACAGTAACTGGCAGTAGCTCTCCATGGGTTTCTGACAAGAGAGCACCTCCTACTTGGAGATGCTGGGGAATGATTTTGGGACTTGTGCATGCAAAACAGACATAGCCAGTAGCCCCTTTTAACAATGTTGATGTCCAAAAATATTTATGTATTTAATTGATTATTTATTGCCTTTATTCATTCATTTATTTCTGCAAGATGGTTTTGTCTATGTCAGTGGTCCCCAAACTGTGCCCTTTAAGAGACTGTGGACTTCAGCTCCCAGAAGCCCCAATAGTTTGGGATTCTGGGAGCTGAAGTCCAAAAGCCTTTAAAGAGCACAGTTTGGGGACCACTGGTCGATGTGGTGTAGTGCTTGGGACTTGAGAGATAGAAGTTCGGGTCACCGCTGGGCCAAAAGACTCCTTTGGTGATCTTTGGCTTTGCCAAACCTACCTTAATGGATTGTCGGATTGGTGGTGAAGATTCATGAAGGCTGAAGGAAAGGTAGGATACAGATGTGGCAAATACGTAATGCTACCTATGTCAAACTCTTATGCTGCCCTCAACTCCTTAGAAAGAAAGTCTGGAGGATACAAATGGCATTGATCAAATCAATTATCTGAAGAGAACTTACTGAAGCGCATGCCAGGATGCCAAAAAACCCAACTTTCTGAACAAGGTTCTGGACTGCCAGCTTGGCACGTGAGGCAAAGTCCTGCGAAGGAGGAAAAGAAAAACTAAAGTCATTCTTATTGCCGATTCTATGGGACTGCAGCCTCTCTCACACTTCGCCTGCCCCACCCTGCATTGTGCAAGAGAGTTTAACCAGAAAGCTTTCATTAAGAACAAAAAACACACACATGCGTAAAACCAACACCTTCGAAGAGAGAGACATTTGGCATGCTGAATCAAACTGAAATCCTGAACCATACCGGATGCTCATTTTGAGATCTTCCTGCTAGCATGAACTGCTCAGAAGTGTCATGACACAGGTAGCACTCATGCGTCAAGAAAGAAAAGGGGGGAAACCCCACATAGATACACACCCGCATCCCCACACCTTTAAGCCAAAGTTGGCACCGCTGCATTAAGTCTCCGGAGAGTCATAAAAAGCAAATTAACCTCAATTAGTTTGCCAGCAAAATGTGTGAACATGTTATCTAGCAGAGGGCTTAATCCAAGATTTCCAATCTTCGGTTTCACCTAAGCATGGCCACTGTTGAACTCCATATGAAATATTGTGAATCACAGCCGTTTAGGAAAGGACTGTGCTCTGGTAGGCAAAGCACACAGCTGGCACACAGCATGGCACCTTAATTCAATCCTTGGCATCTCTGGCTAAAACTGATTTAGGAATTAAGAAAAGGAGAGCATAGGATTGCTCCAAAATGTTGGGAAGCCAAACGTTAAAGATAATAGGCTTTTCTTAGCAGGCGACCTATTATTTATAGGCTGCTTTTCACAACAGTGTTCGGCCCGGCCAAACGTCAACGGCAGGACATGCTGGTTTAAGGCACAAGAGAAGGAAACAAACTTTCCTAAAAACAGAACTCCTGTTGCTCATTCAGAAGCAATAAATGGCCAAGCAGATGTTTATATCCGATTACAGATGCTAACCATGCGCTGAGTGCCTTTTTATTGCTTGAGCTAATTGTTTACGGATCATTTTCGTACATCCAGTCTCCCTCCGATCCCGAGTACTAGCCATGCCGACTATGCAAAGATGTGCGTGCATGTGCCTTCAAGGTGCCTGCCGACTTATGGCGACCCCATGGATTTCATAGTTTTTTCATAGGCCAGGAATACTCAGAGGTGGCTTTGCCAGTTCCTTTCTCTGAAATACAGCCTACAACACCTGGCATTCGCTAGCCGTCTCCCATCTAAGTCCTAACCAGGGCTGACCCTGCTCAGTGTCCAAGATCAAATGGGATCGGGTGCCTTTAAGGCAGTGGTTCCCAAGCTTTGGGCTGCCAAATGTTTTGGACTTCGGCTCCCAGAATTCTTGACCGTTGGCTGGAGCTTCTGGGAGTTGAAGTCCAAAACACCTGGAGGACCAAAGTTAGGGAGCCAACGTTTTAGGGCATGAGGTCCATGCAAATATACCTGAATTTCAGATACGATGCTCGATGCGTCTGAGGAAATGAAATGTGATCTACAAAAGCTCAGGGTAATATAAACTCTGTTATAAAGGAATCTCTTAGCACTTTGAGAGACTAACTGAAACAAATACATTTCTAGCATAATATTATATGGATTCCACTAGTTTACAAGACTGCAGATTATTTTTAACCGTGTGTGTTTTAAATTTTGTATGTTGCGATTTTTTAAATGTTTTACTGTTTCAACTGGACTATTTTAATTGTTTTTAAATTGTTGTTTTAATATGTGTGTGTGTGTGTGTGTGTGTGTATATGTAATGAGCCGCGTTGGATCCCAACTTGGGAGAAAGGCAGGATAGAAATATAATAACATAAAATAAAAATGCTGGAATAGACTAACATGCGAGTTAGCATGGTTTATTGGTTTGAATGTTGGGCTATGACTCTGGAAGGCAGGGTTCAAACTTATGTTTTATGTTGAAAAGCTTTGTAACTAATATATATATATATATATGGCAGGTCTTCATATAGTTTAACCTGGTCATAAAGAAAAAGATCACAGGTCACTGTCATCTATTGCTTTTCAGATAGTTGGTAAAATCTGCCTGGTTCAATAGACTTGAAGTAATAGATATTGCTCTTAACTTGGAAGGCTCCTATGGTCTCCGACTGAAGTGTAATTTCAGCTCTTTTATGATTTTAAATTAATTCATTTTATGGCTAACTCACTAAGAGACAATTTAAAAACACATTAAGCAAACAGAGGAGAAAAACCTGCTTCGAATATACCCCAAAATACCACTTGAACCAACTTAAAATTCACATATTCCATCAGCAGCTATATATTCAAAGTCAATAGTCAATTTTTTATTTCGGTAAACTAAAAAATGCCAGACAGCAAGTTATTAAGTTAATTAAATAACTGCATAACTATACCCAGAATTTAAAATGCTTATTCACTATTATTCCACATTTCTCACATTTCTCCTTTCTTATTAAATGGAGATTAATAATTAATTTTAGCTAACTATGGGAAACCAGAAGCCAATTCTTCTCGAGTTCTCTCTACCCAAAAAGTAATAAGACATGTTAGCAAACAGATGGAAAGTTGTGATTTAGATGTAAGTGGAAGTATGGAAAGAAATGTGTTCTATGTATATAGTCACTATATCTATTAGTATTATGGATTTTTAATTAAAATTGCCACGTTTACAGGTTGACCACAAAAGATTTAAGGCTGAGAACTGACCCTAACTTTGTATATAAAGACTTTTTTGAAACACTGCCTAAAACTGGTGCACATTTTAAAATATGGAAAATAATACCACGTAAGAAAAGTTTGCTTTATTTAGAAAGCAATGCCAAGGAATACTTTGCTAATTTAAAAAGAAGAAATAGCCTTCTCTTTCCTGATCCAAATACAGTTCTTCTCAAAAGCTTTGAAATTTCAATTTGCAAAATTCAGTTTGCAAAAATCAAAGGATTAGGACACACTTTTTTTTAAAGTAGTTGATATATTTTGCTGTGATCCAGGAAGGTATGAAGTATCTAGAGATGGCACTTCGGAAGATATTATTTGCACCTCTCCAAATTAAATGTGGCACACCATCTTTTCTAAGTTAGTCGATGGTTTATAGTAATAGGTTCTCATCTAAGGTTTGAGATGACTATTTTGAGGAGGGAAGGGATTTTTCCCCATTTCATAATCTATGACAATGAACTAAAAATCAGAATTAAAATGCATGCCACAAAGAACTAGCTGCAGACTACATTTGCCTTTAAAATGATGAATTAATTCCTCAGCCAAGCTGAGTAACAGAAAATCAGATGACTAACCAGGACCTCAAGATAAGAGCTTTAATGGTATTTCCCCCATATGTTAACAAATAAAAGAGTGAAGAAATGTGGTAGAGGCATACCCTGAATATATACTTCCCTTCTGCTCAAGACAATGGCATTTAGATGTGAACAGCAAGGCCATTTTGGTAATATCACAAGCATTGCTAAGATATCGAATAACAATACAGAAATGTGGTGGAGGCATACTCCGAATGCATACTTTTAAGGAAGGAGGGGATAGTGGGATTATTTTATTGTGTTATATGGGTTTTATACTGATGTAAAATGCCTTGCTTTTTATTGAAGAGGAAGGTTATAAATAAATTATGATTATGATTATGATTAATATACACTTTCCTTCTACCCAAGCTGATGGCATTTAGATATGATAACCAAGGCCATTTTGGTAATATCACAAGCATTGCTAATATATCAAATAACAATATAGAAATGTGGTAGAGGCATACCCCGAGTACATACTTTCCTTCTACCCAAGCTGATGGTATTTAGACATGATCGGCAAGGCCGTTTTGGTATTACTAAGATATCAAATAATAATAGAGATCAGTGATTCCCAAACTTTAGTCTTCCAGGTGTTTGGGACTTCAACTCCCAGCAGCCTCAACCAGGTTGTCCTACATTTTGGAAGCCGACGTCCAAAACATCTGGAGGACCAAATTCAGGAACCGTTGATACAGATGATCAGGTACAACAAAGATTAAGCGTGTACCAGATCGTCTCAGGATTTTAACTAAACACCAACCTCGATCAATTTATCCATCGATCATAATCTATAGTCCGACAAAAGGTAGCGTTTGAAATTGAAATAATATTGTTTGGGGACCCAATTCACCTTCCTTAGTCCAGCGCTTCTATGGACTGGTGCTGCAGCGAGTTTCCAAAGAAGAAAGAAAGAGTTGTACATGGGAACCAATATTGCACCAATTCCTGGGATGGAAAATGCTTGCCTTCAAATAACCTGAGAAACACTTCCTTAAATAAAGCTTGCAACATGGGACACTGGGCTTTTTGGTTGTCCCAATAAAGGCATCACTGTTTGGGGGATTTCTGACGTTATTGGATCCCCTAAATAAAGGTAGAAATGTGCCGAGGACAAACGTTGAATGAATGTGGCACCCACTAAACCAAAAAATAACACGCTGGCATAGAAATCTGGTGGGCGAAGGAACGCGTGGGGAGGCTTCACACACTTTTTGTGTTGTTACTGTGTGCTTCTAAGTTGTTCCCGACTTACGGAGGCCTTAAAAAGACCCTGGTTCAGAGAGGGTTTGCCATTGCCTTCCTCTGAGGCTGAGAGAGTATAACTTGCCTAAAGTTCCTCAGCGGGTTTCTATGGCTGGATAGGGATTTGAACTTTGGTCTTCCAGAGTCTTAAGGTCTCTGGTTGGAAATGAAGAAAGGACAACCTATATAACCTTCAAAATCACTGGGATAGTAATAGTAATAGTGAGGGAGTAGATGGTGGAGGGTTTTTCGGTGCAAGCATCTGGTTTGGTGCATACTTTTGCTCTGCTAGAACATGGTGGCTCCCTTGCAGATGTGCGTAGGTTATAAACTATGGAGGGTATGGTCCATGGACATGGATTAGATCCTACCTTTAAAATATAGGACATTTTCCATAGCATAAGCATGTAACTCTGTTGCCATAAAGTTGTTCATCTTTAAGGCTTTCATCTATTTTTTTTTTAAAAGAGGAAAAATGAAAAGATAAGGAAAGGAGAAGTGAAAAGGAAAATATTTCCTTATGGCTCATAGATTTCATAAGGTCTTTCCACTACAATATTTGGTTTTAGCTCTGAATTTTCAGTTCCTATTCTGCCAGGACTATTTCGCAAGGAACGTGGGTTATGTGTAACGTTTGCAATTCAAGACACCAATGAAGTTTTTCTTGGTTTGGTTGTCAAAAGTATATTATAAAGTATAGATATGTTATATTGTGCATTATAAAGTATAGTTAAATGCCACATTTATAGGGTAGTCCAAACAGATATTATGAACAGGTATAAACTACCATACTCTAAGAAACTGAATTGGCTTTTAAATTTGTATATATAGTTTAAACATACTTGCTGCAAAAACAAAAAGGTGCAAGGCAGTAAAATATACAAGAATTGCATTGTTAAAAGTCAAGGAGAAAATAAAAATGAAGGAGGTACAAAAGGAAGAAGGCCATCATAAACAGAAAGAATTAGATATTAAAGTCTGGCATTTTGAGAAAGTGTAAATACTTTGATTTTGGATACTAAACTACTATGGGTTTCAATAGGTTTTCCTCCCATTAAAAGATGCTCAAGATTGAGACGATGGGCCACCATTTATACAAGTGTTTTATTAATTTAAATGGCATACTATATATTTTTATTTACAAAAGTCGTAATGTAAAGAAAGCATTGAAAACGCTGCGAAGAGAGGAAGCAAAAACTCAAGTACACTTTGAATATAACTTTTCTGTTCCTTTCACCCATCTTTCTTTCATTTTGTTTAAAAAGGCAACAAATACACCAAGAGCAGTATTTTAAAAATCAAATTCTAAGACAAAGCCAAGCAATGGTTAGATATTGGATATTAATGATTGGATATTGATGCCAAATAAGTAACGGGAGCCTCTATTTTTTCCTATCCACATTTTAATTTTCCCTCTAAAATCCTAAAAGACTTCAAATAAAACGTACTGTAAAAAATAGTGAGGTGGGAATAATGGGGGAAAATGATGATATATTAAACATTCAAATCCTAATAGCTACAAGGAAAGCAAACACAAAGTGGATGAACAGAATGGCAGAAAGAACTGAAAAGATTAAGATTTCTAATCGTTGCATTTATAGTTTCAGGTCCTCCCCAACTTTCCGAAAATACAACCATCCCCGAACCTTTGATTTTTCTTAATGGGAATTTACTCGTGTGTATTTCGCTTAATAAGAAAAACCACACAAGACAGATATCGCTCTGTAGCGAAATCAAAAAGCTCTTTCGCAGTTTCGGTTCTCAAAATGCTAGAAACGGCCAGTTTCGCCACTTTTTAAAAACCCCATAGTTTGAAAGAATCAAATAGATATATGAGACTTGAAAGTTACTTACAGGCAAAACATTATTTTCCCCCAAATTAAAGAATTTAGACTCGCTTCTCCTCTCTTCCCGGTTAATATGATTCATTTTCCCGATTGTAAGGATATTTAATAGCATTATTTTTTTTTTAGTCTCAAAAAGATGACTAGGGCAGGTTTGGAAAAGGGTTTCCTGCCACTAATGCCATACCGGCCAGGAATAGTTAAACCATTAGTTATTACTTCATGGGATTAATCATCGCAACGCACAAAAATGGTGCTGGGAACAGGCATTTTTTAAACAGAGGATGTTGAAATAAAGACCGACTCATAAACTCAGATTGACGGGGCTTAAAAGCTTACATTCCCTAGCTATTGTCTAGTTGCCTTTAATGCGGGAATGGGCACATTGTGGCCCTGGGCCACAAGTGGCCTCCAAAGGATGCTTTTTTTAATCCTTCGATACCTCCAAGGTAATTTTTCTGGCCACAAAATGAGCATGAATTACGGCTTGTGGAAGGCAACAATTTCATTTTTAAATCGTCCTTGTACCTCTTAACATCCAGATATTTTTTAGTGGCTCTATGGCCATGTTCCAGAAGAGTTTATTCCTGATGTTTCGGCAACATCTGAATTAGGAAAAACTGTTGCGGCCTCTACTTCTGGTCAGCACTTCTCCATCCACAGATGCTGGCGAAACGTCAGGAATGAAGTCTTCTAGAACATGGCCACAGAGTCCGAAATACCCACAAAAGGCTATAGATGTCAGCCATGAAAGCCTTCGACTTCACATGAGAACCAGATGTTGACTTCTGGTCATTGAAGGTTGTGTGTGTGTTTTCCCAATAGACTATATGGCTCACAAAGGGTCCAGGGGAATGAAAGTGTCCCCTAGACCTGACACAGTTGCCCACCCTTGGATTAATGGGACCAAAGCTAAAATAAGCACAGCTTTGGTGGCGGGAAGCAGAACCATTCACATGAACATGTCCTTTGCAAAATGTTGCTTCTATATATGCTTCCTTTGCTGGTTGAGAAAGGGATGAATTTGGTTGATGGAGTAGACAGGAATGGCATCTCCTGGTCTTCAACCAGTCAGGCTGGGCCTTCAACAGGACTAGCGATCAATTTAAGGGGTATCATATTGAGGCACATTAACGTTTTTCATTGGACTGATAGTTCGATTCATTGAATTGAGAGTAAATGGTTTCACATCCCACTACAGCAGTGATGGCGAACATATGGCATGCATGCCAGAGGTGGCACTCAGAGCCCTCTCTTTGGGCACATTTACCATCACCCCAGCACAGAGTTTGCCACTGGAAAGCCAGAGGGACATGGCACTTTGCAATAAACAAGTGGGTTTTGGGTTGCAGTTTGGGCACTCGGCCTCTAAAAGGTTCACCATCACTGCACTACAGTGTCTGCTGCAGCCTCTACTTCTGGTCAGCATGTGGAAATGTTAGTTTTTAGTTAGTTAGTTACGGTAGTTATACTAGCAGATCAAAATGCCATTGGCGGATGGCTTGGGACCATGGCAGTGGCCTGCTTTTGGAGGCCATTCTTTATCAGTAGTGTGCTTTGCCCCTTAATGTTACGTGCTAAGCCGACTTTAGCACTTTCTCCTTTGACTTCTTGAACCAAAATTAGTATGTAGAGAGATCTTATAGCACCTTTGAGACTAACTGAAAGAAAGAAGTTGGCCAGCATGAACTTTCCAAGACTTCAGTCTACTTCCTCAGATGCATTTGGTCTATTATCTACTATTTGGTCTACTATCTATATTGGTCTCTTATCTATGATGAGCAGAACTAATTTAAAAACTCTTAGTTCCTTTTAGTTAACTTACTGAAAAGGATGCCATGCAGTCCAAGCAGCTTAAACAGTGAGCCCCCTTGTCATGATAAAAGGAACTAAAACAGCTATAGTAGCATTGCGGATGGAATGATGCAACCCCTTGTTAAGTGTTATGCTTTAACTACTGTCAAAAGAAAAAGTAAGAAGCAAGAAGTGACTTTTGAACTTTGATCTGTACAACTGGAGATGCCAGGGTTTGAACCTGGGACCTCCTGCATGCAAAGCAGGTGTGCCACCACCTGCTTTGCCATGGCTCCAACTTGTCTGGGAGATGGCTTTGCCCGATCATGAGTAATTTTTCTTTGCAATCTGCAGCTGCAGGGATCTGGAGGCTGGTGTGGGAGGACTCTGCAGCATTTAGAGTTCACACAAGGCAAGGAACGACCAAGCCCCTGTGGCTGAACCAGCATTCTAGTTGTGCGCCCAAGAGAATCCTTTGCTATGGGACTGGCATGGTTTGTTGTTGTTATGTGCCTTCAATTCGCAACTTACGGCGACCCTAAGGCAAACCAATCATGGAGTTTCATGGCAAGATTGGTCCAGGCGTTCGCCATTGCCTTGCCCTGGGGCTGAGAGAATGTGACTTGCCCAAGGCCACTCAATGGGTCCCATGGTGGAGACTCCTTCCTTGGAGGTCTTTGGACAAGGTGGCCCTCTGTCGAGGATACTTTGATTGCGAGTTCCTGCATGGCAGAATGGGGTTGGACTGGATGGCCCTTGGGGTCTCTTCCAACTCTATGATTCTATGATTCATAGGCCAACACTCAAACCCACTTCCATGGAGGTCATGCCAAGAATGGCGCCTGGCACTCTTGACATGCAAATTGGGTGCTCTAAGAAACATCCCTTTTTTCTTTTGAGTTGCAATTTTAAACATTTATTTCTGGCTTTCAGTCTGCCTATGCGCCCCGCAGCTACCACCTGCACCGGGTACAAATCAATCTCATGTCCCAAGCAAGCCTGTTCCTGTTAGCCTGGACTAGGGAAAGTCAAGGCACCAGCTGGCAAAGGTTTGATCCACATATTTAATATACCCAAGCCAACTTTATATTTTAAAAAAACAGAGTATGTCGCTTCAATCCCAATGACTAAAATGAGGAGAATAATAAGGAGATGCTCCTTGTCTGATGCAGGACAAAAGCCTCTCTTGGCTTTTCCCACAAATAACTCAATTCCCTGACTTTGAAATGGAGAGTCCCAAGGAAAGTGGCTGCCTGAGGCAAAGCAGCAAATGGTGCCCAAATCAAGGTGCAGTCAAGGAGTTTTGGCACATGAATCAGAAAATCCCTCAAGTGTTTCTCCTTATCTCTGGCAATAAAAACAGAACAAAAACAACGAAATTAACAACTTGATAGCCTTTCATGACACCCAAAAATCCATTGCCTAAAGCAGCAATATATCCCTTCTAACAGTAGCACCAGCCAACAAATTGGAGCAATGCGAGTACTATATTGGCTCGCGATACACTAGAATCAGAGGAATGACAATTTCATTGCTAGGTCCGACATGTCCCTTACAATATGGTTTTACTCCCTATTTACTTCAGAAGCACTCCCATGTGTAAGTGCTCAAAGAGCAACCAGTGTAGTTCTTGACTGATAGGTCAAACGTTTTGGACCAGGCCTTTTAAAGATCCAGGTTCAACTCTCCATTCAACTCCTTGGGTGACTATGGACCAGTCAATCACATAGTTGTGGTTGTAAGGCTAAAGTGAGGAGGAAGAAAGCTAGGTGTGCGTACTACTGCTTGTTAAAGGAAAGGCTGGGCATAAATATAACTAAAAAATAAACAGAACTCACCTTCACCTTTATTTCAGGGAGGCAATGCTGTCTAGAGCTCACTGGAGGAAAGGGTGGGTATAAATGTAACTCATGAATGAACCTAACTGTGGTGTCACTAGTCTCCTTTACTTTAGGAAAGGAGTAGGCAACCTGTGGCCCTGTGGGAAAAGTCTGAATGGTCTGCAGAAGGTCTGAACGGCCAAAAAATCGACAATGTGGTCCTTCAATAGTCCTCCATCCTTGACCTAGCGGATGGCAATCTCTGCTGCTGGAGGTCTTCCATCAATTGCTGGATAATGACTTGTTGGGGATGCTCTAGCCCTAGATTTTTTTCACTGGTTGCTTATCCATTTCCTGCACAATTGGTTTGGTTTGGTTATGACCTACAAACTTATATATGGTCTGGGTCCAGGCTATCTGCAGAACTGTATATGGACTTACCATGTGAGCATGCCTGAACTCTTTGGGAAGGCACTTTTCTCAGTCCCATCATGTCCTGAGGCATGTTTGGTGGAAATGCAGGAGAGGGTCTTTATGGTGTCTATTCCTAGACCTCCAAACTCCTCTTTGCTATGATCCTTTTGTCTTCATGTGAGGACTATTCTATCCTAACAGGCATTTGGGAATGGACTGTTACATATAATGGTTTTTTTCCCTATTTTAGTGGTGTATGGTTTTCAGTCTATGCTTTTAAATTACCGTTTCATATGGTGCATGTAGATTTTAATCTTATCTGGTTTGGATGTATTTCAGCTATACGTGGTATTATTTCTATTTCTTTTTATTTTATACATCACCCTTAGGAAAATGTGAAATATATATAAAGTGACTGACTGCTTTCCTGCATGAACTAGGCAATGTACAATGATCTTTCTAACTCGATGACCCTACTCCAGCTTGACTTTTCCCTGACACCAGTTTTCAAAGTGCAGCGAGTTCTATTTGTGGAGAAGGCACGCAACCACCCAACCGCCCGCTTGTCACCTGGACAAGGAAAAGCCCAAACATGCAATTTCTGGCTATTATATAAATGGGCCCTTAGGTTACAACGAAGAGCGACTTATCCAAGAGAAACGCCAGTTCCCAAACCACAACTAAGACACCGTAATTAAAGCGTGCTTTCAATTTGCCAGGTGGGGGTTCCCCTCCCTTTTTGGGAACAGGTTTTCCATCCGAATAGACGCGTGAATAGATGGAGGCGGGGAAGATAAGAAAAAGGTTTCAACTATGCGTTCTGGGGTTTCCAGAGAAGCCACAGAGAGGGGCAAAGGCAGCTGATAGGGCTGTTTGTGATACGGAAGGGGAAGAATGAAGAGACAGGTGAGGGAGAGGGAATGAAAGGCAATAAGGAAGAAGGAAAGGAGGAGCAGATGTGTGTGTGGATGGAATAAGGATTCGTCACTACCAGCGCGGTCCTTGCATGCCTGGTTCAATCCCTGGCATCTCCAGTTAGTACGATCATATAGCAACTGATGGGAAAGACATCTCCCTGATCCGGCTATCAGTCAGAACACAGAGTATCAGGTTGGATGAGTAAAAAGACTGGAATGGCATAAGGTATAATCAGTAAAAAGCATTAATGAAGAACACACAAACTAGGAGATGTTGCGGTAGTTTGCTTTTGCTTAAAGGGAAAGGCGAGACTCTGTCCCCTCTCCCTTCTGCTGAGTTAACTGAGTGCAAACTAATGTCCCATGTTGAACTCAGTTTGCAGCAGTTCAAATAATAAGGACAAAGGGGGAAAGTGGAAGGAAGAGCGAGAAACTGGGACATTTTGATAGCAGCTGAAACAAGGGATGAATCAGGACTGTCCCAGTGCATTTGGGACATTTAAAATGTAGGAGAGATTGAATTTTACTGGCCCAAGGTGACCTAACCAGTGTCCTGGTTGAGAACGGATCTGAACCTGGTCCTGCAACTCCTGGGTAGGCAATCTAACCACTAGACCATACCTGCTTTCACAACAGAAAAGCACCTTGAGTACCCCTGCTCCTTCCTCTCTCGCACTGGGGGTAAATGTGTGTAACCGAACTAGGAAATTTCCACTGATTTGGGTTTAGGATGTCTCCGAATCGCAGGAGGCCAAGCTCTCTTTCAAACTGATCTGAACCTCCCTGGAGTAAGAGGAAGGTTCTCTTTGCTTTCTCGTTTTTGTTTGAAGAAGTGGGGAGGAACAAGATTAAAAAAGACTGAAGTGGAAGAGTTGTGAGAATATTCAAATCCTTAAAGGGGTGAGTCAGAAAGAAGTACACTTGGAAAAACAACCAAGCCTACTGAGTGTGCCTTCAACCAGGAACTCAAGAGATGCCATTTCAAACCAGTCTGACAAAGGTAACCTGATCCTGTCCACCAGTTATCTTTCTTTCTTTCTTTCTTTCACTCACTCTTTCACACTGGTCAACAGGTGTGCGAGGGAGTTAATGGAATGCATCCAACCCCGGGAACATTGTGTTCTCTTGCTGATAGTCAAAGAAGTCTAGGAAGGAGGGAGAGAGAGAGAAAAAAAGAAAGAAAGGTTTACAACTCATTACTCAGCACTTCTGCTGGCGGCTGTCTCGCCTGGGAACTCGTCACTTCGCCCGCTTCGTTTGGGAAAGCAGGCAAGAATTTAAAACAGATGCACGGTTTAGAATGTGACTCATTAAAATGAAAAAGGCCGTGGGGCGTTATCGTTCCTCATCCGTTCTAAAACGGGTTCTTGCTCCCCGCTTCGAGAAACATAGGATGCAGGTTAAGGGATGATCGGGATTCTGTGCTTAAAAGACTCTGAAAAGTAAAACGTGCAGCGAGAGCCCCATGTGACAGTTTCAGGTTATCTTGCAGACAATGCCATAGATACTCGACTATAAGTCAACCTCATGTATAAGTCGAGGGCCAAATTATGGATTTTGCTATGACCCGTGGATAAGTCGAGGGTAAAACTTCGGGGCATATAGCAAAGGATCTGGACGAAACAAAGCAAAAAAATGTCAAAGAAAGTACAAATTTCCAGCAGACATAACTCTTTGCGCTCACTCTTAAGGTGGATGGATGAGAGTAGAGGGGGTCAGTGCTTCCAGAACAGATTATACTCTTGCTTTTCACTAGGGGATGGTTCCTTCTTTTAACTAAGAGTTAAGATACACTACTTACATTGAAACATGGATAAGTCAATTCATGTTTTTTTGGGGTCAATTTTTGACCCAAATTTCTAGACTTATATATGAATATAGATAGTACCTTGGCCAAGCCAATAACTCCTCAGAAAATGCCCTTTTTTTAGTCCCAATGCCAACATTGGCATAGTTAGTTGGGTTATAAGAACAGGTCTTCTTAGCAGCTGCCCCATGACTCTAGAAATCCCTTCCCAGGGAGACCAGAATGCCTCCATCTTTGCTTTCCTTTCATCAGCAGCAAAAGACCTTTTGATTCCAACATACTTTTAACACCAAGCTTTTAAAGATTGGGCTTAGGGTGCTGTATTGTGTTAAAGTAGATTGTTATTAATTGTATATTACTTTTTTAAAAGGATCGGTTTAAATTGTTTTAACACTGTGAATAGCTAAACTCGACTTTAATAGTGTGTTTAGACTGTTCTTGTTTTAAACCGTACGCTGACTTGTATTCCAGTTCTGGGAGAAAGGCATCGTCGTCGTTGTCATAGAAGATGATTAAAATAAGCACAAGTTTAAAGGCTCTGCACATGCATTTGGTGGTTCTGAACGCCAATGTAGAACAAGGTTAAGATTAGGATGGAAAACCTGTTCCAAGAAACCGAAGACGCCAGTTCGAGTCTCCAATGATCCCAACAATGTTGTTGAGGATGCTGAACGTTCTTAAAATGTGGGAAGGAGGGTTGGTCAAGAGGCCAAGAAGCACATCCATTCCTAAAAGATGAGTGGCTTTCAAAATAGGGTAAGGAGTGATCTCATGCAAAACCATGGCCCGCGGGCGGAAAGGGTTAAGAGAGATCCACCCAGACATGCATTGACAAAAATCAATGCCTCAAGGTCCAGGAATGTACAATATGCAGACAGAGCTTCCAATGGCCACCCATTGAGGCAACAGAGTTCAGATGCAAATAAACATGAATAAAAGACGGAAAACTGATTTGAGGAAGGAGAGGACGGAGACAGAACTGAATGGAAAAACTCTTGTGAGACATTTGGAAGTTGGAACTGGTTTGGGTGGGTGAGAAGAGGGGCAACATTTCCTCTCTCTTAAGCATGGCACCCTCCTCCCATCTTCTTTCCAACCCCTTTTGTAAAACCAGCTTGTAAGCTATTTTAAGCCTGCCTATTGCTGGCCAGTGACAAAGAAGCTGCAGCAACTGATTTCATCCTCTCTGGCAACCAAAGCAGTCCTTTATTCAAAACTTCGGGAGAATTTGGGAGCCAACTGGAGCAAATTTTTATGCTAACCAAGAAACAGAAGCTTGGCTTAACCGGAGGAATTACGTCAAGCAAAAGAAATGCCAGGCAGAAAACTTTCTTCCAAGCCAGGATCCAAAGGATCATGTAACCACCTCTGCGTGCTCAGCCGCTTTGGCTGTGTGGTTTTACTGAGCTGTTTTACGTTGCAAACAAAGCGACAGAGTGAGCCATTGTGGAAAATGAGGAGAGTTTCCATAGGAGCATTGCCTTTTTTCCCCTTTTCCAAAGGGGAAAAAAAGAAGTTTTAAAAAATCCCATTGAACACACACAAAAGCCACTGGTTTTGAACTAGTTTGGAAAGTGAGTATCACCATTGACAATTCTGTAAGGAAAGAGGGAGCATGAAAATTTAGGGGTGCTGAACCATGCATTCAGTTTGGGCAGAGTTCAGGCAGATGAAGACCTGAAGCAATCCCATCCAAAGAAGCATCACGAAACCCCATAGAAAATCCCAGAACAGCAGAGGACACTGAAAAGCAGTCTGAGCAATCCAATTCTAAAATCCAGTAGCACATCTTGTGGGTTTTTGTCACCTACATCTTACATTATTCAGCAGCATCTTGCTATGACTCTCCACAGCCTTATGTGGAATGGTGCCTCTGGTTTCCGTTTTCCACTCATCAAGACCCAGATGCATGATTTCATCCCTCCAGGTTTGGTGGAAGGATGCTCAACCCAGGTCAGAAACAACTACTCGCATCATTCAAAACCTAGTAAAATTAGCTGATCAAATGAAGAAAGAAAAACCCCAGCTGCCTTCCTGAGATTATTATACAGAGACCCTTCTTGTCAGGAAGGTACTCAGGGTCCTTTTAAATTTCTGATCTTGAATCATTGAAATCGCTCGGTTGTTTCTCCTTTTTAAAATCTCTGCTGCTGTCTGGGTAGTTTGAAACGGTAAAAGGTCTGAAATGGTTAAATAAAACATTTCAGCTGTTAATTTATGGCGGGGTGTGTGTGTGTGTGTGTGTGTCTTGCTGTTGCTTAGTGCCTTCAAGATTTAAGTGGAAAAGGTGAGACATATAGAAAAAGACAATCCTGAATATTGTAAGTGATATATATATATATATATATATATATATATATGCACATATGCATAAGTCCACCTTAAAAACCTGCACATGCCTTTTTATGGTTGTTGTGAAGGTTGGTATTCTCTTCCACCTTCTGCAAGAATTGAAGTACACCCTCCCAGGACTCATGGGATTGTTTTTTTTGGCATCTGATTCATTTTATATAAAAGAAAAGGCTTTCTAACCTCCAAATAGGGGACATCCCTTTTAAGAAGGGGCATCTACCAGTCTTCTAAGAGACAAGCTTTTCAGTCCTCAAATAAGGGACATCTGATCACTCTAGCGCATGGAATCAGAAAAGCGTCTGGCTATGTCCCTGTAGCCAGGCATTGAATGCTGAGACCATCAGAGATTCCTGGTGAAATATGCCATCAGCCTGTGGAGTGGCTATGGGTACATAGCCACATACTTCCCCAATACCCTGCACTCTCCACCAGCGATGGAAAGCCATGGCAGGGGGCTATGGAAGCAAAACAGTGAATCCTGTGGGTGGAGAGTGGATCTGGAACAGAGGAAGTCATACGCTATTGCTGGACTGCATAGGATCTTGGTGAACATTGCCAGAAAGCTAAATCAGCTTCAGGTCATGCTTTAAACCTGCTGCCGGGTGACTGTTAAATCGTGGTGACCGATCATACTTCCGGGTTCTTAAACACGAAGCACATCGGGTGTTGTTGGTGTACTTTGGGTATCGTTGGTGTACTTTGTACTCTCCCTGTTACAGGAAGCAAACACCAAAAAGAGAAAAGAGAGAGAGAGAGAAAGCCTCTGCTTTGAATAGTGGGAAAGGAGCGAGTTCACGCAAACGCCGAAATTACTCCACAATGGCCTCTATCTGCAGAGCGGATCAGAATTTAACTCGTGACAAACATGTTCATTGTCCCAACTTGTGCGCCAGGGCAGGAAGCTGTCCACTTAGAACTCGTGACGCAGCATTAAGACCAAAATATACAAGGTTAAATTGGATATGAACAACTCTTTCTCTCTCTCCCCCCCCCCTTTCCTCTGGAGTCCACGTTGACAAATTCTTTAACAACTCCTGTGGTTGCAGGGAAGCTGGTTTCATACTGACTCATCCCTGTTCAAACAGTTTACTGGAAATGGAATGGGGGGGAGAATTTGCAAAGAAATCATGTGATGGCCAGACAAACCACAACCAGCAAAAGGTTCAAAGGAGTCAAAGAAAGAAAGAAAGAAAGAAAGAAAGAAAGAAGGAAGGGGGGGGGGGACAGAGACCCTCGAAACACAACCACCTAAGTCCCAACGACAACCAACAACCCGCCATCCCCAGCCAGCCTTCCGCCCGATCTCTCCAAGGGCTAGGCTGCCTTAATCCCCTTCTGGAATTCAAGGGAGAAAGACAACAAGAGAATCGGGGAACAGGGTAAACAAAGCAGCAAGCTGCCCGATAGTAACACAGGGCAACTGCCAAATATTTCTCTCTCTTCTTTTTCTTTTGGCGTGTGATTTTTTTTTTGGCCAGGGAGCCAAGCGGCACGGGAGCGAGAGCCGGAGCTGGGCTGCGTGCGTAACTCGTGAGCCTTTTCCGAGGACAGGTCAGTTTAGGGTGGCTTCGCACGCTACGCTTCTCGGCCTCGTGGTGATCTCAGTTCACTTTGTCAGCCGAGGCAAATCTATCAACGCTTCTTCTGGGAATTAACCAGGGACACACATCGTTGGTTCCTTAAGAGACCGGCAAAGTGCCGCCACATGCCGGCTTCTTCCACTCCATGTGGTCCTGCATGCCACTGGGTAGGTGTTTGGTTCTTCCCAGGTGGCAAAAGAATAATCTTAATTTGGGGCATGGAAGGTATAGACATCTTTCTCATCTCTCTCACAGAGGCACTATGTGCACATTCAAAGATGTAACCATGTTAGTCTGTAGAATTAGTATGGAGAGATCTTGTAGTACCTTTGAGACTGTGAAAGAAAAAACACACAAACGCTAGTCTCTTTTGCCTTTGTTCCAAATGTAGAGATATTTTCTAGCACCTTTGCAACTAAATGAAAGAAAGAAGTTGGCAGCATTAACCTTCGTAGCCTAAAGTCCACTTCCTCAGATGAATATAACATCTATATATGCATATGTATATATGTACGAAAGCTCATGCTGTCAACTTCTTTCTTTCAGTTAGTCTCAAGGGTGCTACAAGATCTCTCCAAATTCTGAGTCTATAGACTAACATGGCTATGTCTTTGTTCACAAACGACCACACTTAAAACTGGACTTGCTACTCCGTTTCCATACACCAAGGATTTTGAATTTGAACTGACATTCTCACACACCAATGGCATCTATAGGTCTGTCCCTGGCTTCCACTATACCAAATGCATCTGAGGAAATAGACTTTAAGTCTACAAAAGCTCATGCTGCCAACTTCTTTCTTTCAGTCTCAAAGGTGCTAAAAGATCTCTCTGCTATGTTCAAAGTTGCAACTTATAGCTGCCTTACAAGTCATGTGCTTTCAAAAACTCCGGTGTCTTTCGCACAATCCCAAAAATGTGCACAGGTTTGTGTAAAGCAAGTGTGTGCTTAAAAAGCAACGGGGAGGAAAAACAGACGTTATCTGTTAGGAACACAGTCTGAGTTGATCTGAGATAAAAAGAAAGGACTCATGTAGGATCTTTGGGATTAACTGAGACAATGACAAACGTAGCAGCAGCTTTTGTGGACTCAGGTGTACCTACCTAGGGTTGCCAGGTCAAGACTATTCAAGCAATGAGATTTCAGGGCCACAACCTGAGACCTACAGATGACCCGGCTGTATCAATATATGTGGGGCTAAGTAGGAAGGTTAAGACAGCAGGCAGGAAGAGAAACCTAGTGACACAGAGGAAAGATAAAGTAAAGGGAACACAACAAGGAAGTCAAGATACAGAGCTTGAGGGAAAGAGACTGTTACAAGTTGGCTGCAGACTTGTTTAAATAAAGTTCTTTCATTTGTGTTATCTCTTTTGTGTTAAGTCTTACACTGATAACTAGAACAACATGAAACACTGGTGATGCCATTAAGCACGAGCCATGAAGCATCAACCACAGCTGTATAGTGTGCTGTACGTCATTGAAATAATTTCCATCAACAAATGATGGAAATATACGTAGGCACACCTTTTGGTCCAATGCAAAATTTGCCCTGAGATTCCTTCTCCTCCTGAAAGTGGAAAAGAAAGGCTGGGCTCCGTGTCTCAGGTCAGTGCTCTAAGATACAGCAAACCAAGATGCATCTGATGAAGTGGATTGGAGTCCATTCAAGCGTACGCTAGAAATGTATTTTTCTCCGTTGGTCTCATAGGTGTGACTGGATTCTCCTGTACCATTTTTATACTGAAACGGAGTTTTAAAACTAAACTAAAAAGAGAGTGCCTTTCTGACTAAAGGGCAGGGTATAGCTGCTCCA
Source organism: Sceloporus undulatus (assembly GCF_019175285.1). Lineage (NCBI taxonomy): Eukaryota > Metazoa > Chordata > Lepidosauria > Squamata > Phrynosomatidae > Sceloporus > Sceloporus undulatus. The sequence continues at coordinate 5,160,217 of NC_056532.1, read as the reverse complement.
AATAAATTATACACAAATATATAACATGGCTATGTTTTTTGATTTGAGACAGTTTGCTTTTTGTTCATCTAGGACAGAGATGGGCAAATGTGACAAAGTAAAGGCATGCATTAGCATCTCAAGAGATCTTGGAAGGCAAAACGCACACCCTGAACACATACACTTTTTGCCCTGAGCATCTTTCCAAGGGGCCTTCCCCCACGTTTAAGGCCCACCAAAGTGATGTTTGGTCTGGGAAAGACCTTTTTCGACAACAGAAAGTACTTTCTGCTCATTTCTTGTTTTTAGAAAAGGGTCTTTCTTCCCTTGTCCTAAAATTGAATGGGGAGTACAAAACCATGCAAAAATTTGAAGGCACATTCAATTAGCATTTGTATTTCTATGTATTGCATCATGTGAAAAGCAGTTGAGGGCCAGAGTATCTAAAAAGATCACCTTCTCCCAGTACAAACCTGCTTCGAATTTTAAGCCTTCAGCACAAACCCTGTTGGTTTTTCCATCACTCCGAGAGTCTATGTTGACAACTGGACAAGACAGGGCATCCTCTGCAGAAGCATTTCAACTGGGGAATCCCTATGTAATCTTATATCTATTCTATATTGTGAATGTATGTGTGTGCATATTACTATATTTTATATGTATTTTGTGTACATCACTGGGGGAATGGTGAGATGAAAAGCAATTGTTAAACACAATCATCATGATCATGATAATGTTATCAAGGCTATTTTAATTCCCCCCCAGCTGCTCTCCAGGAGCAGCAACTATCCAAAGCAGGCAAGAACATTGCCAGACAAGATGCTGCTTTGGGGGTGTCCTTACTTGTGCAGCTTGCGCATGTTCCAGCATCTCCTCGAATTCTTGATATTCTTCATCGTCAGGCTCCGCTCCAGAGAGACGGGCCGCTCTGGCCATAAAGTATGGAGGCAGCTCTCCAATGGCTGTACCAGCACCCTGGATGGTGAAATCGGAAGGAAAACAAAAAAAATCATGTTTTTAACTGAGAGGACACCTCTCTAGGAATCTCTACGTCTTCCAGTGCAACTCTGTGGTCAATGTCTGACAGACACTGACCATAGAGAACTGTACTGGGGGAGCTACAAATGCCTAGAGTATTCTCTCTAGGAATCTCTAGGTCTTTCAGTGCAACTTTTAGTTAAGGTTGACCATAGAGTTGCACTGGAGGACCTAGATGTTCCTATAGATAACATATTAATCAAATCTGTGAATAATAAAAGCTGCAAATATGGAGGGATGAATGTACATTATTTTTAACTGAGAGCAAACATGGTATATTGCTTTGGACTCTTAGGACTCTGGGAGAGCAAGGTTTGAATCTGCTCAGCCATGGAAATGCACTGAGTGACCTTGTGCAAGTTACACTCTCTCTGCCTCAGAGGAAAGCAATGTATTTAGACTCACCATAAGCAAATCTCTCCAAAGTAAATCTAGCAAATTAAACCCGAGGAGAGGGTCACTGTTAAGTCAGCGTTGCCTCGAAGACACATAACAACACACAACAAGTTTACTAAGCCAGTGTAGTATAGTGGTTTGAGTGATGGACTAAGACTTGAGGAGACGTGGGTTCAAGTCCCCTCCCAGCTGTGGAAACCCACTGGGTGACCCCTGGCAAGTCATACTTTGTCTCAGCCTCAGAAGGCAATGGCAAACCTCCTCTGAATAAATCTGACCAACAAAACCTTAGGAGAGGGACATCACCGTGTTCGGTTCAAGCGCGCCTCTTGGCACTTGCCATCTGGCTAACCAAAGGTTAATGGAAGAGGAAGTTTGGCTCCGAGTTGAGCGGGCAGGTTACAAAACGGCAAGAAAGGTACAAGGGACAACAATCGGGACAGCTGGCAAGAGGAGGGACACACCTCAGCCGCAAGCAGATGGTCTTTGCTCGGGAGCCGTTACCGGGTGACAAGGGCTTTTATAGCCACGGCTCCCCTCCCCTCCCAGCAACTCTATAGCCGTTTGGTTTTCTTTGTTCGCCTCCCACGGGCAGCTGCAGGGAAAGAAGGGCAGCTGCCTTGAGTACTCTGGCACCAAAAAAGAGAGGGTTGTTTTTTAATAAAGAAGCAATCAATCAATTTATTTATATCCCGACTTTCCCCCAAGAATGGGACTTAAAGTGCCAAGTAACATTTCTGCACTCACTATCTGTGCATTCGGGGTGTAGGGTAGGTGGACCCCTAAAAGAAGAGATGCAATGGGTCCACATTGTTCAGGAGATCCCATCCCTTTTTGCAAAGGTGAAGGGGCCAACAGCACAACTTGGATATATATATATATATATATATATATATATATATATATATGTTTTGGGACAACAACTCCCAGAATCCCCCAATGGCTCACTGCCTGAGGAGTGTAGTGTAGTGGAGTCTCCTTCCTTGGAGGTCTTTAAGCAGAGGCTGGATGGCCATCTGTCGGGGATGCTTTGATTTGGATTTCCTGCATGGCAGAATGGGGTTGGACTGGATGGCCCTTGCGGTCTCTTCCAACTCTATGATTCTATGAGGAGTCTCTAAGTTGTAGTCCAAAAAAGTAACCCTTCATATCTCTGGCCTCTTCATCTTCTTCTGTTTCTTAACCTTGGGCAAGTGGCACCCTCTCAGCCTCAGAGGAAGGCAAAAGTAAACCCCCTCTGCACAAATCTGGCCAAGAAAACCCCTTGACGGGTTCACCTTCGGTTGTCGTAGACAGAAACAACATGAAGGCGCACAACAACAACAAGTGTGTGTGAAGTGGTGTGCACTATTACTTAACTTTTATTGGTACTGATATCTTCAATGTGTTTTCAGCCATGGCTTGTAGGTTCTAGGGCTTACTGAGTTATGAAACCCATCAGGAGGTGAGAGGACCTACCTCACAGAGTTATTATGAGTGTGGGTGAAAGAAACCACTCATACCTCTATAGCTCTCTGGAGTAAAGGCGAAGTACAGATGTAACAAATGACCAATAAAAAGATAGCGCCTTCCAGATGTTTGGGATGACTATTTCAACCAGGCCTAACCAGCATGACCTATGGGAACCATGCACAAAAAAATACTTCTAGATGACACCCCACTGTATATACATCTGGAAGTGTGGGACTGCAAAGGTGTGTCCATCCATCTCCAACACACACCGGTTTGCAAAAAGGAGACAATGGAAGGAAGGAAAGATGTCCCTGCCCAACATCTGCAAGACAATTGGTTTGAGCAGAGCTTCACGGAGGAGGATACACAACCCGCAAATCAGACACACCACACAAAGGCTTCTTTTTGGGAGGAACTGAGGGTTGATGACTCAAAGCAAGCCAGCCAGGCTACACACACCACCGAAGGTGACAAGACGTAAAAGAGAAAGAAAACTAGGCTCGCACCATAAACCACCCGTGGGTTTGACCGCAAGTGAATGAGTAAAAATACTCATTTTCCCACTGAGAGCAGGTGCCAATTTTGGTTTCCCCGACAAACCTGGTTGGTTGGTTGGCTTGAAAAACTATACCTAGAACTTGGGAAAGCTATTTTTCCCCATTTTATTTACTTAGGATATCAAGTCCCAGAATCCCCAAACGATTCTAGGAATCCGGGACCTACCTTTTTGGGATGGTAACTAATGTTTCCAAGCATGGCTTGCACTCAAATTCTAATAACACAGTTAGCCCAATTTAAAGCAGGCCCCCAAAAAGAGCATTAGAAAGAAGAAATTAGAGTAGAATAGGGCAGAAAGAATATGCAGAAGCAACAGCAACTTGTCCCAAAGAGAACTTCATTTTTATTTTCAAGGCTTCACAAAAGGCACATTGCAAAGGAGCCAAGCGGGCTTCCCTGAAAAGAGGATTTCTGAACTGTGGTGCCACATCCCCAAAGGCCCTGCATGTCTATTCCATCAGGAACAGCATGTGAATATGGAAAGGTACAAGAGAAGGCCAAAAATGATTATAGAGGACTAGGAATATCAAATTAACACAAGCTTTACCCCTTCTTAACCTAACTTTTCCTTAGGGCCAAACTGAACCTTACAACTGAGACACTTCTACAGACCGAGTCTCTCTTCTCTGAAATGCTTGGGACCAGAAGTGTTTTGGATTTCAGAGTGTTTCAGATATTGGCATATTTGCACATATATAATGAGATCTCTTGAAGATGAGACCTAAGTCTTAACATGACATCCGTTTATGTTTTGTGTACACCTCAGTCTAACAGTAATTCTATATATATACACATATATTTTATAACTATGTGCATGAAAGAAAGCAAAAAGCAAAGGTATCACTATCTCAGCCACCCATGTGGACAATTCAGAACTCAACTTGTACTGTCAAAACCTGCCACCTCCAAACCATAATCCACTTGGATCTCAAGAGAAGCGTCTCTTTTTGTCTTCCTGATGAAGCTTAAACATTTCCACCTCAAACCCATGTTCTTCCCATAACAATGACCCATGACATGCCATCACATTGCTCTTACCTGGTCCCACGTAACTGATGTGGGAACAGCCTGGTGGAAGCATAGCCATGTTGACCATAACCTCTGGTTCATGGATAAGAAATTTCTGGACCAATGTTGTTGGATTGTGACTCCCATCATTCTTCCCCACTGGTTAATAAGGGTTGATGGAGTCCCAATCCAGTAACATCTAGAGCAGAGGTTGCCAAACTTTGGTTCTTCAGCTGTTTTAGACTTCAGCTCCCAGAAGCCCCAGCCAGCTTGGCCAACTGTTAGGAATTCTGGGAGCTGAAGTCCAAAACATCTGGAGGACCAAAGTTTGAGAATCACTGATCCAGAGGGTCACACATGCCAGAGCTTCGAAAAATGACCTTCGGGGATAAAAACGCCCAGAATCCCCTAAACGGCATGGTTGCTGCCCAGGCTAGATGGAGGATTCTGGGGGGTTTGTCCACAAAAGGTCATTTTTTTCCCACAAAGGTAGTTGCCAAAAGCAACTTTTCCACACTTTGTTTGTAATTCCACCCTGAGAGAGAACGGCAGGAGTGTGTGAACGGATTAAACAGTTTCGACAACATTGTAATTTTCCAAATTGGACCCTGGAAATATGTTCCGGCGATTTTCTCTCTGCCTCCTGAACCAAGCTAAGTTCTGATGATGCAAAAGCAAGACAACTGAACAAGCAACAACAACAAAAAATAGTGGTTCTACTGTAAAAATGTGACTTTGTTTATGGCTTGTTGTTGCTAACTGAAGAGGGGAAAATAGAAAAGTCACCCGGCACATACTGGAAATGAACTTTCCCTGAATTAGCTGGGTCACATGCCGAAGGGTTGCAAAACAGCTCAGATGGGGATGGAGAGCATAACATCCCTTGGAACAGATCCTCCCTTGCTACAGCCTTACTTCTCAAACTTGGGGCAATTCTTACATTTCAAAGTCCAGAAAGTGATTCATTTTAAAAAGTAACTTTTTCAGAGGAGCCTATCCATGTGTTTCTGCAGGAGCCGCTGTTCCAGGACTTGGATCGTCTCTGTATTTCTTGGGTGGGGAATGTGAAACATTCCAGAGAGCATCACTATAGAAGGGGATGATGGGAGCTGTAGTCCAGCCACAGCTGGAAGACACAGACATTTCTGGAGAGAACGTTTATCTAGTCTAGGCATTTGTATGTGCTGTGAAAGTGGAAAAAACACAAATTAAAAACAACCTTTCTTTGGTTCACCTGAAAAAACACCTCTCTAAGAATCTCTAGGGCAGTTGTTCTCAACCTTTGATCCTCCAGATATTTTGGACTTCAGCTCCCAGAACCCCTTACCATTGGTCATGCTGGCTGCAGCTTCTGGGAGCTTAAGTCCAAAACATCTGGAGGACCAGAGGTTGAGAACCACTGCCCTAGGGTCTCCAGAGCAACTCTATGGTCAACATCCGTCAGACATTGACCATAGAATTGTCAACATCTATTCCAGTGGTTCCCAAAGTCCCAAAGCCTTGGACTTCAGCTCCCAGAAGTCTCTGCCAGCTTGGCCAACAGTGAGGATTCTGGGAGCCGAAGTCCAAAACATCTGGAGGACCAGAGGTTGAGAACCACTGCCCTAGGGTCTCCAGAGCAACTCTATGGTCAACATCCATCAGACATTGACCATAGAATTGTCAACATCTATTCCAGTGGTTCCCAAAGTCCCAAAGCCTTGGACTTCAGCTCCCAGAAGTCTCTGCCAGCTTGGCTGACAGTGAGGATTCTGAGAGCTGAAGTCCAAAACATCTGGAGGACGAGAGCTTGAGAACCACTGCCCTATGGTCTCCAGAGCAACTCTATGGTCAACATCCGTCAGACATTGACCATAGAATTGTCAACATCTATTCCAGTGGGTCCCAAAGCCTTGGACTTGAGCTCCCAGAAGTCTCTGTCAGCTTGGCCGACAGTGAGGATTCTGGGAGCTGAAGTCCAAAACATCTGGAGGACCAAGGTTTGGGAATCACCGATCTATTCTAGGTCAACCTAGAACGTCTGGCAGATGTTGACCACAGAGTTGCTTTGGAGGCCCCAGAAGTTAGTTCTTTCAGGTTAAACAAAGGGTTGTTTTTAACTTGTGTGGTTTCTCCACTTTCACGGGGGTCCTATGTTCCCTAACCTGAGCAAATGTGAAGGGCCCACTGTATTAATTTGAAGGCGTGTATCTCCCTATATGATCCTGCTTGCTATCTCTGAGAAATTATGGAAGGATCCTTCTCTCTGTCCCAGCACCATCACATGTAACATTTAGTGAGAAGATGGGGAGAGCTTTCTTGGTGGCTGCTCCCAGGCTTTGGAAATCCCTTCCTAGAGTGGTTAGCTTTGCTATCTTTCATAGGCAGGGAAAGACCTTCCTGTTTCAGTAGGCCTTTGAAAGCTGACTTTCAAAGGGCTTTTCATAGGATAAGCTGCGCATAGTTCTTTTTAAAGGTTTGTTTAACCGCTTTCAACTTTGTTGAGAATTTAATTATATTTTTAACTTTTATACAGCGCCATCCTTTTAACTGTATCTGCTGTATATCTACTACGTTTTGACAAACGGGGAAAAAACACAGGATGTAAATAAGTATAACAAACAACAGCATACTAGAAGCAAGGAAATAGGGGCATTCCCAGGGCTGGGGAAAACTCTCCTTTCCAAAACCCAGAAGCTACAAAGCTGTTGATGTTCATATAGGAAATGCATGTTGTTATTATTGTTGTTGCTGTGTGCCTTTGAGTTGTTTCCGACTTGTTTGGGGTGGAGTAAATTAGAAAAGTGTGAGGAAATTCCAGGGAATTTGCTATAGGGAGCCAACTCAGCTCTTCTGCTGAAGGGAGGAGTTCCTGGACTTCTCAACCCTATGGAAATCGTCCACTTGAAGCCATCCGACAAAACCAACCAGCCAAAGACTCAGGAGGGACACTCCTTCGTTCAACATGTGTCTCAGTCTGCGGCACTCTCACTGACAAGATGTGATGGCTTTAATGGCAGATTGCATAGATTTACAGAGAAGGAAGGTGGGAGTCTAATGGAAGGAAAAGAGTCACAATGACCATGTGGTGGACCTTCATGCTCAAGGGCAGTCTGTCTGTCAAGACCAATGACTCAGGAGCAACAATCATGGTTTACATGTCTTGCTCAGGGGACTGTCAAAACATAAGGTTTGGACAAGGCAGCCTGTTAGAATGATCCAGCCAGGCTCCCTTTGGATGCTCGTATCAAACCAAATCAGAGCTAAACAACTGCAAAAGGTCTGAGGGCTAATATTCAGCCCCTGTGAAGCTTCAGATTTCTAAAATTTATGGAGAGAAAACAAAATGAAAAAGGGGAAGGGAATGGAGGAGTCAAACGGCACTTTTGCGACTAACCGATGCAATTGGCATTAGCTGTCGTGGATTTTGATCCACTTCTTCAGATGCGCAGTGACACCGTTTTGGCTGGTTTTGGGTTTGCTCCCCCAAATGGGGTTTCAAAGGGTGCCCATTTCTCTCCATGCATCTGAGGAGGCAGACCAAGTCTAAGAAAGCTTATGCCACCACTTCTCTTAGAGTTAGTCTCAAAGATGCAACAAGATCCTTTTGCCTAAGGGAAGAGGGAAATACCCTCGTCCCGCCACATTCACTGGGATTAGGGACACAGGACCCCTGTCAATGTGGGAAAACTGAAAATAGCAAAAACACTATGATTCTACCTCAGAGAACACCTCTCTAGGAATCTCTAGGTCCTCCAGGGCAACTCTGTGGTCAACATCCGCCAGACACTGACCCTAGAATTGCGCTGGAGGAGCTACAAAGGCCCAGTGGAGTGTTCTCTCTAGGGATCTCTAGCTCCTTCAGCACGTCTTTTGGTTAAAGTTGACCATAGAGTTGCGCTGGAGGAGTTACAAATGCATAGTGGAGTGTTCTTTCTAGGGATCTCTAGCTCCTTCAGTGCATCTTTTGGTTAAAGTTGACCACAGAGTTGCGCAGGAGGAGCTAGAGAGAGGATATTGATAAAATCCATGAATAATCAAATCCACAAAAGTCAAAGCCACAAATGTGGAGGGACAAGTGTATAGAAAACCCTATTAAGCAAATGCCAAAATGGCTATAAACTAGGGGACCTCTGACTGGTAAGTTCCTCAGTGGGCCTCAATTCTTCAAAAGTCTTGATCTTTAATAGCTGATAATTTTAGGGGGACTCGAACTTTTAGGTTAGGTTAGCTCAAGTCCCCTCTCCCCTGTTTCTGTATGTATAGTGTTACAGAGCAACAGAACCAAAGCCAGACCACTTTGTGATGTGTGCATATACACAACAAGCACAAAGGCATATGCAAACACAGAGTGAGTTTCTCCAGGCCTAATTACAATTAGGACAAAGGGGTAGCACAGCATCCAGAGATTCAGCTTTTAGCATCATTTAGTTTAGAGGAAGTTAGTACACAGTGTCTGCAGCTCATATAAACAAAGCCAAGAAGGAGTGGGGGAAAACCCCATGTTGTGACATCAAATAACAGCAAAGTTGCTCCTGGGAAAGAAGACCACGCTCTTCATTGGTAGCAGCAGAATAACATTGCAGCCTCTTTTTCTTCCTTGGAAACATCCTGCCACAGGGATGGGCTCAGCCAACGATATTCCCAAGAACAGGGAGAGAGCGACTGCAAAAGCATTTCAGCTGCTTCATGTTATGCCTATTTGAACTGAGTTATGTGGGAGCCATGGAGAGCCCACCAGCGCTGACACTTAAGAGCATGCAAACAAATACATGATTAAAACGTAGGTAAAGGCAAGCTTGGGTGACATGGGCCTTTGAGGAGCCAGGGCCGTTGCATATGCATCTGAAAGGAGATCCAAACTACAAACAAGCAGCCCTCTGCATTTTGAGAAGTACCCACTTCACAGTAAGCATTGCTGCAGAAGAGGCATGGGTCTATTTAAGAAGCAGATTTAATACGATTAACCTAGTTAATGAACGATGCTTTAAACTGACCATACCGAGTTTGATTCATCTATGGAGCAACCCAGAAAACTCTCCCAGGGCTCTACAACTGAGTACTTAAGGCCTTGCTTTGCTATGAAAAGTTTTAAATGACAGAGCCCTATCAATGGCAGCCCTGTGCCTTTCAAATTGTTCCCTTGATGCCCTTGCCTATGCTTTCAAATATTTTAGCAGCTTTTAAAGACTTAGGCCCAGATCCAGCAGTGCACTTTGACATCCAACGGCAGCAAAGCTGGAGCACTTTCTCCATTCTGGTGTAGATCCTCCCCATGGAGTCTTCAACTTATTAATACGTCGACTGGTTATATTCTGTTGTTGTGTGCTTACAAGTTGTATCCCACTTATGACAACCCCATCACAGGGTTTCCCTGACAGGTTTCTTCAAAGAAGGTTTGCCATTGCCATCCTCTTGAGTCTGAGAGAGTGTGACTTGCCCAGGGTCACCCAGTGGCTGGGCCAGGATTCGAACCCTGTTCTCCAGAGTCATACCCCAACACTCAAACCACTAAACCATGATGGCTCTCTGATTATACATCACCACTCTATTAATATGTAATCTGCTTTATTTTCTCTCCCACCCCACCTTGGTCCACTCTATTTACATCCTAATTCATGTTTGAAAGTTCCCCAAAGCCATGTGCCTAGTCATTTATGGTGAATAGGTCTGGTCTGTAGGGGAGAAAGCAAAAAGTTGGCTTTTAAAAATGAATAAGTTATGACCATTTTTCTTCCCAGGTATCATTGTCTTCCAGATCCCTCAACATAGGTATTCGTAGTCTTAGTAAGCTAACCAAAATGGTTAAGCGTTAACCTTGAAAGGACTATTTCCAAGGCTGCTCTAAGCCTATGGAGCTAGATCAACAATTTAAAATGCTTTTGTGTATTTCTTACCCACATGCAGGCCTCCAGCCTGACTTTCGAGATGATGGTCCACAAAGAAATCGATCCTTCGACTCCCTCTTCATCGGGGCAGATAATATGGTCAGGATAGGGCGGTTCGGGGAAATCCACAGAGTTACATTCATAAGCAGCCAGTGTCACTGATGCTATGTGTGGACCCTGCAAAAGGAAAAGGTTGTAGTAGTGAGTGGAATGCAAAACGCACATTGTGGCGAACAACATGAATCAACCGCATTATGGTGATGGAAAGACCCTGTAATATATAGCGCTTGTGAACATGTTGGAGCACCTACAAATGCCTAGAGAAGTGTCTTCTCTAGGGACCTTTCAGTCTCCAGTGCAACTCTATGGTTAACTTCCAGCAAAATTGCGCTGGAGGAATAAGAGATTCCTAGAGAACATATGAATCAAAACCACAAATAATCAAAGCTGCAAAAGTCAAAGCCATAAATGTGGAAGGCCAACTGTATATAATTATTGAATCAGACACAGCCAGGGCACGCTGCTTTGCTTCTGAAACTCTCTCCTATTTGCAAAGCAGTTTGCCATGTGAACTGGGCAGCCGGGCTGGTGAGGTGGGGACATCAGAAACCGAGTAAGTATCTCCAAGTAAGTGCAGAGTTCATTGGATCTCAGCCACAGCACAGAAGGAAGAGGCCTCCGCTGTTGTTTAGAGGGCGAGTATTCTGTTATCGGGTGCTGGAGAATCCATTTTTGCAGGGCTGTTTCTGCTCCCCTCCTGCCCTGGGTGACTCACAGGCTATTCAGTCAACAGGGGGTCCTCCCTCTCTCTTGTAAGATAGGATTGGAAGGCAGAGGAGTAAGAAGGGAGAGAAGGAGGGTGACTCACCCCTCCAAGCCCTACCTTGTATGACAACTTTATACCACCTTTATATCATTTAATGACATCAGGATGATTCCCCAAAGGCTGGGCTCGGTGTCATCCATGGGGTCACAATGCCTTTCTGGCAGATTTGGAACATGAGATGCTGCTGAATCAGGCCACAAGTTCATAGCACTCTGCTGATTATACTATTGCAGATTGGGATTTGGGAGATCCAACTTCATTGAGCTCCAAAACTCACTAAGTGAACCTAAACCCAGTCACTTTTTTTTCCTGTTTCCCATCTTGACTTGCCTCACAAGATTGTTGTGAGAACAAAATGGAGAGAAGGTGAGCCACGTAAGCTGGCAGTCAAGAAAAGGTGATGTATAAATGTAACTGAAATAATCAACATTGGCTACATCCAAGGTGGGCAACTTATGCTCTGATAGCTGCGGCTGAATGGCAACCCACATCATCCCTTACCACTGGGTTGATGGGAGGTACAGTCGAACAGTATCTTGAAGGCTACAAAGTGCTTACTGGAGATGCCAGAGAATGAACTTGGGACCTACTGCATGGCAAGGGGTTGCCCTAACCACTGAGCTATACCACTTTCCCTAAAGGGTACATAGGAACCACCTTATACAGCCAGACTAATGGCCTCAATGGTCCAATACTGTCTTACGCAACTTGGAAACATCCTTCTAGAACAGTGATTTCCAAACTTAGTCCTCCAGGTGTTTTGGACTTCAACTCCCAGAAGTCCCAGCCAGCTTGGCCAATAGTCAGCAGTTTTGGGAGGACCAAAGTTTGGGAACCACTACTCTAGACTCTATGCTTACTGATGGGGATGGCCAAAATTAGACCTGGCAACTTGTGCATGCAAAGTAGTTGCTCTACAACTGAGCTACAAGGCTTCACTTCATTGTCTGATGCAATGTCCCAGCATGGCAGGGGATGCTGGGACTTACAGTCCTCAAGACATCAAGTTTAGGAAGGTTTCTATCAACTGATTAACATCTACATCAAGGGACACATGTGGCCCACCAGATATTCTGGCTTACAGTGCCCATTAAACACAGAGATTGTAAGAGTAGTCTAAAACATCTGGAAGGCCAAAGGATCCCCACCTGGTTAAAAACATTGAACAATGTTTTCTTGAGAAAGTAGTATGCTTCTCTTTAAAAAGAGCAAGAACATCAACACATGCACCCTCTTGAGAAACAGAAAACCTATCCAAGTGGTTATAGACCCAAGTAGCTCATAACTTTAATGGCTGCTCTCTTGCCAACCTTAAACACTTCAGTGGCAAGCCCAAATTATTGGGGTTCCTCCATCCTTTCACAACCACCCTTCTAGACACAGTGCTCCTATAGAGCTTCGACTAAAGGAAACGTCCAAAAAAAGCAACGCTAACCAACTGGGTGAAAATTACAAGGAGACAAGAGATTGCATTTCAGAGGGCACCTGAAGACTAAGGCCTATTTAGTACTGTTCTTCCAGTGACATGCAAGCAATCCTGTAATGGGAAACGGCGAGGGGGAAAGGCTGGAGACGCAGAGCCCACAAAAACCACACTGCGACGGGAATGAAAACTAAGACGTAAAGGGGTCATTTGTACGGACAATTGCGGGTGGAGTGCTTCACTTCAGAAAGGCAAGGACTCCGTTGTCCGTAGGCAACTTTTACAACTCAAGTTCTTCCAGAGTCAATTGAGTTTTTGGCACAAGCCAAACATCTGAGTCTCCTTCTATGAAGCCTGCATTATTTCCCTGGTATCCTCCAGATGGGTTGGACTATAAGCCTTATCATCCCCAATCCAAAGGGCCATTGTGCCTTTTTAAGCGTATCCCAACAACAGTATAAATGTCTTTTGGTTCAGAGTTTCACCTGAAGGTGGTTTGGGTACATAGCTTGTTTGAAGCTGGGAATCCCCATACAAACAGGCCAAAATAAAGCTGCTTCAGGTCTCTTTGGAGGTATGCTGTTTAATGATGCATGTGTCCTAAGGGTACAGAAGCTGCTCCAAAGCTGCGCTCCAGTTCTTAGGACTGGATCATGGCTTTGACGTGGCTTCCAGACTCTTAGTATGCATGCATCATTTAAGCAGCATACAGTGGTGCCTCGGGTTACGAAATTAATTCGTAACGCGGCCGCTTTCGTAACCCGAAAAGCCTT
>NC_056532.1:5138458-5146872 GCF_019175285.1 Sceloporus undulatus | reverse complement strand
AGCCTTCGTAAGCCGAATTGCCATAGGCGTAATGGGGAAAAGCCGTTCCGTGCGAAAAAGCCGAAAAAAAGCACAAAAGTTTTTTCGTAACCCGAAAAACATTCGTAACCCGAACAATAATTCCCTATGGGATTTTTTCGTATCCCAAAATTTCGTAACCTGGGTATTCGTATCCCGAGTACCACTGTACCTCCAAAGTGACCCGAAGCAGCTTTATTTTGGCCTGTCTGTGGGGCCATAGGCCTGTCAGACTGCCAAAATAAGCTGCTTCGGGTCTTTGGAAGTATGCTATTTAAATGACGCTGGGTCCTAAGAGTCCGGAGGTTCGCCAAAGCCACACTCCATTCCTAACACTGGAGTGCAGCTTTTGGTGCAGCTTCCGGATTCTTAGGATGCATGCCATTTAAATAGCATACCTCCAAAGAGACCTGAAGCAGCTTTATTTTGGCCTGTCTGTATGGGGCCATAGTTTCCTAATTTGGAACCAACGGGAAACTATGGCTAAGAATTCTTGTATTTTCACCAAGGCACACGCAGAAAGAGCAGAGGATACATCCGTGTGTAAAATGGCTGTGCCATATTTCGTTTAGTAAGCTGGGATGAATGCTGAAGACCACCAATAGCTCCAAGCTACGATGAAGCCCATAACCCTTGCAATCCATGTTAAAGCAAATAAACTAGACCTGGTACCAGATGGTTCTCCATGATTTCCAAACCTTGGAACAGTGATCTTAAGTGTTGCCCAGGTCTGGATTATAAACCAGGCTGATAGAAATCTTAAGCAAATTCCCTAGTTTTGAGTGGCATGGACAAACTATAATTTCAGAAGCCAGAAAGCTCTGTTGAGAGCGGGGAGATGGACTGCTTTAAGTGCTCCACTCACAACCGACTTAGAAATCTGGGTCGTTTTTTCGCATTTGCCTACATCCTTGTGTTTTCAGGAGATACGCATACCTCACCCAAGGACAGAGAATGTGGGGGAAAGTGTGAAGCGTGCTGGAGCCTAATAGATTAATTTCTCCAGTATTTTGGAACAAGTATTATTAATTTCAAAGGCAAGCGCTGACAAGAGAGGACAGGGTGGGAAACAGATTAGGTCTCTTACTGGATATCTTTTGATGACTTGGGTACAAGCATTTGGTTGCCGCACGCTTGACGGGGGACCTTCAGGAGCCTGTGGTTAGAATGGAATTTAACTTGTTGGGAGATCTGAGATAGGAGGTGGGAGATACGTGTTAAAAAGATAATCAAAAGTGACACCGGAGCTCATCACTGGCAAGATCAAGTTTCTACCCCCTTTTATTTCTCCTCTATCCAGTCATTTTTTGGGAGGGAAGCCAGTCTCTGTAAGATGCAACAGGATCAGTTCTTTATGAAAGGCCATTCTGTCAAATAACCCCTCTCTAAACGTCTTTTTTTTTTTAATGAACAAACTTCAAAGCCTTTTTGTGGGTTTAGAAGTTAAGGCTAAGGTTTTCCATGAGATATTTAGTTTTGAAAGAGTGGGATGGGTGGAGGCCAACTGAACCTCGAAACCACATTCCTCAAAGAGATCTAGCAACAATTAGAAGAGTATCCTTCTGAAATACTAACAGGAGCAAAGAAATCAAGAAATTTTTAAAATTATTATTAGTTTAATTTTTTTTGTAACCTAAGGAGCAACCGAAAAGCAAGAGCAACACGAGTGAATATTCTCTGTAAGGCTGCAAGGTTTAGCACTTTAACCAGATCCATTTTGTCAAAAGCAGCGTCCATTTAGTCAAGTTGGGAGGAAGTTTAAACTAAATTTCGATTATTTAACAGCTTTTGAGATTAATTTCAGATGTAAAATTTAAATGTGTCGATCTTCGGAGGGTCGACTGTACATATTCTTGAAACATAACCTTTGACTGATGTGGATGTTGTTTTAAAAGCCTTCCACGCTACACAGTTGGGCACTTTGGGCGCATCGAGTCTGTAGGAAAATGGAGCTTGACACCGCTTTTAAGTGTTGCCGCTCCATCCTATGGCATCCGGATCTGTGTGGCTTGCAGTTACTCAAGAGTGCATCTACACTGTAGAAATAATGCACTTGACCCCACTTGAGTGTGGTAGCTCCATCCTAGGATTTCTAGTTTTACAAGGTCTTTAACCGTCTCTGCCCAAGAGCGCTGGTGCCTCACAAAACTACACATCCCAGGATTCTGTAGGATGACACCATGAAAAGAGGTGTCTAACCGCATTATTTCCACAGCATAGATGCATGCCATGGTCCCTTCATATGGGAACTTGGGCCTGTTACAGACTGCCCAAATAAAGCTGGTTCGGGTCTCTTGGAGGTTGCTGTTTAAATGACGCATGGGTCCTAAGAGTCGGAGGTCGCGCAAAGCCACACTCCATTCCTAAGCACTGGAGTGCAGCTTTGGTGCAGCTTCCGGATCTTAGGTGCATGCATCATTTAAATAGCATACCTCCAAAGAGACCCGAAGCAGCTTTATTTTGGCAGTCTGTAACAGGCCTTGGGTTCTGTAGTTTGGGGAGCTCTCTTTAGGCACAGTTGCCTAAATACCACACAGAACTACAAATCCCGTAGGATGCAATCGTGGCAGTGAAAGCGGACTCAAAGGGCCAGCGCGAAAGTTCTCAAGGAGAGGTTTAGGAAGGGAAACATCCCCGTGTGTGAAGGGAAGAGAAACAAGAGACATGTTCTCACGGGAAAGACTAGACTCCTTGGCCCACCACAATGGCGACTCATCCTTCTCCCACCCTCGACGCTCACCATCCTTTCTCCAAAGTGCCCCAAGCTTCAGGGCTGACCACCATCTTTTATATTAGACCAGGCAATGAGTCGACGGGGAGACAAAAACCTGGAACAGGGTTGGCCGAATACTGTCACCGTCTGCTCCTTGCATCTATTCATTCCTTCTCTGTAGGCTGAACACGATTACTCAGAGGCAGGCCTCAATGAATCATTTCTTTCCAAATAAGCCATTCATGCGCTGACGCCCCATACAGACAGGCCAAAATAAAGCTGCTTCAGGTCTCTTTGGAGGTATGCTGTTTAATGATGCATGTGTCCTAAGGGTACAGAAGCTGCTCCAAAGCTGCGCTCCAGTTCTTAGGACTGGATCATTGCTTTGACGTGGCTTCCAGACTCTTAGTATGCATGCATCATTTAAGCAGCATACCTCCAAAGTGACCCGAAGCAGCTTTATTTTGGCCTGTCTGTGGGGCCATAGGCCTGTTACAGACTGCCAAAATAAAGCTGCTTCGGGTCTCTTTGCAGGTATGCTATTTAAATGACGCATGGGTCCTAAGAGTCCAGAGGTCGCACCAAAGCCACACTCCATTCCTAAGCATTGGAGTGCAGCTTTTGGTGCAGCTTCCGGATTCTTAGGATGCATGCATCATTTAAATAGCATACCTCCAAAGAGACCTGAAGCAGCTTTATTTTGGCCTGTCTGTATGGGGCCATAGTTTCCTAATTTGGAACCAACGGGAAACTATGGCTAAGAATTCTTGTATTTTCACCAAGGCACACAGCAGAAAGAGCAGAGGATACATCCGTGTGTAAAATGGCTGTGCCATATTTCAGTTTAGTAAGCTGGGATGAATGCTGAAGACCACCAATAGCTCCAAGCTACGATGAAGCCCATAACCCTTGCAATCCATGTTAAAGCAAATAAACTAGACCTGGTACCAGATGGTTCTCCATGATTTCCAAACCTTGGAACAGTGATCTTAAGTGTTGCCCAGGTCTGGATTATAAACCAGGCTGATAGACAATTCTTAAGCAAATTCCCTAGTTTGGAGTGGCATGGACAAACTATAATTTCAGAAGCCAGAAAGCTCTGGTTTGAGAGCAGGGAGATGGACTGCTTTAAGTGCATCCACTTCACAACCGACTTAGAAATCTGGGGTCGTTTCTCTGCATCTGCCTACGATTCTTGTGTTTTCAGGAGATATGCATACCTCCACCCAAGGACAGAGAAATGTGGGGGAAAGTGTGAAGCGTGCTGGAGCCTAATAGATTAATTTCTCCAGTATTTTGGAACAAGTATTATTAATTTCAAAGGCAAGCGCTGACAAGAGAGGACAGGGTGGGAAAAACAGATTAGGTCTCTTACTGGAATATCTTTTGATGACTTGGGTACAAAGCATTTGGTTGCCGCACGCTTGACGGGGGACCTTCAGGAGCCTGTGGTTAGAATGGAATTTAACTTGTTGGGAATCTGAGATAGGAGGTGGGAGATACGTGTTAAAAAGATAAATCAAAAGTGACACCGGAGCTCATCACTGGCAAGATCAAGTTTCTACCCCCTTTTTATTTCTCCTCTATCCAGTCATTTTTTGGGAAGGGAAGCCAGTCTCTGTAAAGATGCAACAGGATCAGTTCTTTATGAAAGGCCATTCTGTCAAAAGTAACCCCTCTCTAAACGTCTATTTTTTTTTTAATGAACAAACTTCAAAGCCTTTTGGTGGGTTTAGAAGTTAAGGCTAAGGTTTTCCATGAGATATTTAGTTTCTGAAAGAGTGGGATGGGTGGAGGCCAACTGAACCTCGAAGCCACATTCCTCAAAGAGATCTAGCAACAAGTTAGAAGAGGTATCCTATCTGAAATACTAACAGGAGCAAAGAAATCAAAGAATTTTTTAAAATTATTATTAGTTTAATTTTATTATTAGTAACCTAAGAGAGCAACAGAAAAGCAAAGAGCAACACGAGTGAAATATTCTCTGTAAGGCTGCAAGGTTTAAGCACTTTAACCAGATCCATTTTGTCAAAAGCAGCGTCCATTTAGTCAAGTCGAGGAGGAAGATTTTAAACTAAATTTAGATTAGTTAACAGCTTTTGAGACAATTTCAGATGTAAAATTTAAATGTGTCAAACACAACCTTTGACTGATGTGGATGTTGTTTTAAAAGCCTTCCACGCTACACAGTTGGAGCACTTTGGGCGCATCGAGTCTGTAGGAAAAATGGAGCTTGACACCGCTTTTAAGTGTTGCAGCTCCATCCTATGGCATCCTGGAATCTGTAGTGGCTTGCAGTTACTCAAGAGTGCATCTACACTGTAGAAATAATGCACTCTGACACCACTTGAAGTGTGGTAGCTCCATCCTAGGATTTCTAGTTTTACAAGGTCTTTAACCGTCTCTGCCCAAGAGCGCTGGTGCCTCACAAAACTACAAATCCCAGGATTCTGTAGGATGACGCCATGAAAAGAGGTGTCTAACCGCATTATTTCCACAGCATAGATGCACTGCCATGGTCCCTTCATATGGGAACTTGGGCCTGTTACAGACTGCCCAAATAAAGCTGGTTCGGGTCTCTTTGGAGGTATGCTATTTAAATGATGCATGGGTCCTAAGAGTCCGGAGGTCGCGCCAAAGCCACGCGCCATTCCTAAGCACTGGAGGGCAGCTTTGGTGCAGCTTCCGGATTCTTAGGATGCATGCATCATTTAAATAGCATACCTCCAAAGAGACCCGAAGCAGCTTTATTTTGGCAGTCTGTAACAGGCCTTGGGTTCTGTAGTTTGGGGAGCTCTCTTTAGGCACAGTTGCCTAAAATACCACACAGAACTACAAATCCCGTAGGATGCAACCGTGGCAGTGAAAGCGGACTCAAAGGGCCAGCGCGAAAGTTCTCAAGGAGAGGTTTAGGAAGGGAAACATCCCCGTGTGTGAAGAGGAAGAGAAACAAGAGACATGTTCTCACGGGAAAGACTAGACTCCTTGGCCCACCACAAATGGCGACTCATCCTTCTCCCACCCTCGACGCTCATCATCCTTTCTCCAAAGCTGCCCCAAGCTTCAGGGCTGACACCATCTTTTATATTTAGACCAGGCAATGAGTCGACGGTGGAGACAAAACCTGGAACAGGGTTGGCCGAATACTGTCACCGTCTGCTCCTTGCATCTTATTCATTCCTTCTCTGTAGGCTGAAACAGGATTACTCAGAGGCAGGCCTCAATGAAATCATTTCTTTCCAAATTAAGCCATCATGCCGCTGACAGAAGCATCCTCTGTGAACCTGCTTACTGTGCTCATCTTTTAAGATCACCTCTGCTGATGGGTTTTAACAAGAAGCACAACATTCCTCAGCAATCCCACTGAGTAAACCTTGGGTTAGTCACGTCCCTTGAGTAACCCTCAGCTACTCAGGGTTTCTAGGGTTAACCAAAATAACTGGAGCTTGACTCTATTGAGGGTTCAAACTCTTTCCATCCACTAGGTAAAACTATCTCATTGGACTTCTATTGGCTTTTAAAACCCAATCCAGCATCTGATGTTATCTCCAGCGGTGCTGTTACAAACTGAAGAAGAAATAAGGTTTTAGTAAACGATTAAGCTTTTATTATTTGTGTATGCAGCTTTTATATTCTTTATGATTTGTTATCTGCTGGGGTTTGGTTGCAAACCCCTGTGAATAACAAAATCCGTAGATGCTCAAGTCCCATTAACTACAATGGCAGAGCAAAATGGTTTCCTGTATATAAAATGGAAAATAAAGGTTTTCTAAGAGAACTTGTACCTTTTTAATATATATTTTCAAGCCGTGGATGCTTGAATCCATGGATAAAAAAAATCCGTGGATAAGGAGGGACGACTGTATACACTTTACGGTGACTCAGAGTCACTTTACAAGAGCAATCGAAACCGGGAAAATTTTAAATGATGCAACGATATGCAGTTTTTGCCTTCTGTGCATGGTTAAATTTTCGTTCTCGGCTTGCAGCTCTCTGGAGGAAGGTGTCGAGCATCCAAAGTGTACCTTTAAGCATTGCTGGGAACGAATGGATGGATTTATTACAGCATACAGCCAGCATAAAATAATAAAATGGTTACAAAAATTACCTGACATCCAGTTAGAAACATTTATAATTGCTGGGAACAGTGCCCCACTAGTGGGCACCAGGTCACTATGGCAGACGGGACGGAAGTGAGTTCTGGTTGCCCTCGGCCAGCGTTCCAGGAAAACCTCAGTCCATTGTAAAGACCAGAGACAGAGAGAGGAAGTGACTGATTTTTTTGTTTTAACCGAAGGAAGCCCGCGAGACAGCTGGAAGTCACAAAACAATTCTTGCACAGAAATGGGGCTGGTGGGGGTTGGAAATATACCAAACTAAGAGTTACAGGCTCAGTTTCAAGCACTGGAATCTGTCTCTGACCCAAAGGCATTCCCCCGCCAGCCCTCTTTCACTCTCTGGTTAATGTGACCTCGGTTCAACACCGGGAGCGACAACAACTTCTGAGTTTAGCAAGAGCTCCTGTGTGGAAAAGGAAGACGGAAGGAGCAGCGGGGAGGAAAGTTATGCTAAGGGGATAGTTTACAAAGGCACACAGACACAAGAAAGATGCTAAGACCTGATAATCTACTAAGCAACAGACTCTGTTGCATGTGAACAAGGTGTTAGTGATTTAACATAGAAAAGGTATTTTGTTTTGGAGAGTCTGGGAGATGTAATCCAAAGTCATAACTTTCCTAAGATCTGGGTGGGAAAGCGCACATAAAACTCAGCAGCAAAGCACATCCTTTCGTTGCTCCCCTGCTTGACACTGTATTTTAATTTATTATGTCGACCCTTTATATCATATTAGATGAGTGAAAAAGTAACAGCGGAAACACAAAGGTATAGCCGGGTTAGTCGATGGAATCAGTACGTAGAGGAATCTCGTAGTACCTTTGAGACCAACTTCTTTCTTTCAGTTGGTTTCAAGGGGGCTACAAGATCTCTCTACAGCAGAAACAGAGCATTAAGCAAAAGAAAAGAGCAAAAGAAGTGCAGCAAGACTGAAAGTAGAAACCCCAGATTAGGTAGGTCTTTGGTCTGATCCAGTGAGGCTAGATTAAATAGACTAGATGCTAGACTAGATAGGTCTTTGGTCTAATCCAGTAAAGCTAGACTAAATAGACTAGATGCTAGACTAGATAGGACTTTGGTCTGATCCAGTAGGGTTCTGCTTACATCTAGATTATATCCCATCTTCATTCCGGCTTTTATCACAGCATTTAGTGTGTTTTATACTTGATATTGAGAGTCAGCGTTTCAGCATTGGACTACAACTTTGGAAACAAAGTTTTGAATCCCTGCTCACCCATGAAAATCCATTGCTTGAACTTGGACAAGTCACACTCTCACAGCCACCGAGGAAGGGAAGGCAAACCTCCTCTGAACAAAGCTTGCCAAGAAAACTCCATGATCAATGCCTCTCCTTTCACAAAGCTAAGAGCTGTTTTCTCAGCCCTCACTTGCCATGGTCATTGCGTCCTTTGCTGTCCTCCTCAGTTCTTCCTTGCTGCTGATTCAAAGAATTAAGGAAGCAAATCTAACTTCTGAGAAAGAAGAGCAGAACCCACAGAGAGTTGTGCAACTACAATTTAAAGAAAATACCCACTAGATGAAAGGGGGAAGAGAAAAAGAGAGAGAA
>NC_056532.1:5073587-5138448 GCF_019175285.1 Sceloporus undulatus | reverse complement strand
GAAGAGAAAGAAAAGAGAGTGGCATAAAGATAGAGCAAAGGGTACAAGAGGAGAGAGAAAAGTAGCTGGCAGAAAGAGTTAAAGAGGGGAAGGAAGGAAGGAAGGAAGGAAGGAAGGAAGGAAGGAAGAGAAAGAAAAGAGAGTGGCATAAAGATAGAGCAAAGGGTACAAGAGGAGAGAGAAAAGTAGCTGGCAGAAAGAGTCAAAGAGGGGAAGGAAGGAAGGAAGGAAGGACAAGAGAAGACAGAAAGATCGTAGAAGAGAGGGTTTATTAAAGAAAGAGCTCTTAAGAATGTGCTGCATTGTTTTGATCACATTGTTTTTAAATTGCTTTTTATTATTTTAACTGTAACTTCAAATTGTTTTAATCTTGAAGCGCAGGTTCAAAACTCTTTTCAGGTATAAAGGCATCCTGGAGGAACGTGGGTCTATTTCTACCAGTCATTCCCACCCATCTCACAAGGTGTCGCAAACCTATTCAGTTCCGCCCTGAAAACCCCAAAGGAGGAATCTCAAACAGAAGAAACACTTCTAAAATATGTACCTATAATTGCTCTTTTAGTCCAATCTCGCTTCAGTGAAACAGCACAATAGTTCTCCTAGGCTATGCTTTCACCTTTGAAACTTCCAGATGTAGCGTACCTCCTGACTTAACACCAAGATGATGCTGTACGTCTATTTTCTATCTCAGCAGTAACATATAAGGCAGTAATGCCAGAAATAGGTATTTCAAATACCACTCAATGAAGAAAATCCTCAATCGAACCATTTCCTGTATTGCTATGTATTGTATACGTATTAGCCCTCCCTCCAGTCCATCTGCCTTAGTCCAGGCCTTGGAGGTAGAGAGGAACTGCTGGACCTCTTACCCTTTCCCTCCACCACTCCCTTCTCCTTCTGTGTCATGTCTTTTTAGACTGTAAGCCCAAGGGCAGGGAACCGTCTAACTAAAAAGATTGCATGTACAGCGCTGTGTAAATTTACAGCGCTTCATAAATAAAGGTTAATAATAATAAATAATAACTATGAGGTGTCAAGATGGGAGAAAAGGACTTCTAGGCACCAAAGACAAAATTAAGTAAAGTCATTTGATATCGTGGCCCAACCATGGTTCAAAACACTGCATTTCAGAGCATTGCCCATGCCTCATGTTTTCACGTCTATCCCAGTAAGAAAGCAAAACCAAAACTATCAGAGTATAGAAAGAGAGAGAGGCTTTTTAGCATCTCTGGCTAAGACAACAGCTCCTTCTAGCGTCTTGTTATAAAACAACACTGTGACCCAACCATTGCTAGAAAGCTAAGCACAGACCAACCTTATTTAATTTTAAAACACGACTTTCCTTTAAGGTCCAGTGATTTCACAGAGACACCGTGTGGTGGTTTCAGACAGTAGTCCTCTTTGAAAAATTAGGGACAGAGAAAGTAGCAAAGGATAGGATGTATTTTAGCAAACAAATGTGTGTCTGAGAAGCCAGCGCATTCACTTTCAACAGCACACAGAACTCTTCAGGTTTCAGACATTTTGTCTATGCGAAGAATGCTGTGTTCAGTCTGAAGGCAGCAGGCTTTTCCACTAACAGAAGATAACCCAACAAGGTTAGCATCTCACTTATTTCTTATCATCCATTCTATAGGCGGAGATAGGTTCTGCAATCCCTAAGAAAGCACCCAACTCAATTCCAAAGGAGAAAGTATATTTTTACAGACATTCATAAAGAGAAAAGGGCAGGAAATCTACTTGAGTAGAAAATGACAATTTCAGATGACAAGGACAGACATCCTCTGGCCTGCCAGTCATTCAATAATAGTTCATTTTGGTTGTATTTGATCAAATTTAGTTATTGTGAAAATGTACCTCACCATTTGGAGAGGAGGCTCAATGTAGAGCACTCCATCTTTATAGAGAAGGTTCCTGTTTCAATCCTCAGAATCCAAGGAATGAAAGATCTCTTTCTAAAGCCCTGGAGAGTCAGTGTTCGTCAATGTAGACAATGCTATGTAGAAAATGCTAAGCTAGATGGACAGATGGCTTGAGTCAATGGAGGATGTTTTCTATATGCGCACAGACACAATGCCACATCTTTACTCACCAAGTAAAGCAGAAACGTATGAAGACCGGTTCCAAGTCCAACCGAAGACAGAATGCCTAAGCCTACCCAGTAGGCACACCATAAGAACTTCTTCTCCATATATAGCACATACTGAAGGGGCAGGGATGGGAAGAAAGAAAAGACAGCAAGGTGACATTTTCACAAGACATCCTCATGGAACAGTCACACATTTCAAAATGCATATAAATGGAAATCTAGGCAAATCTGAGAAAAGGCATAAGAGGAGCTAGTGACATGTATGGGTTTTGCAATTCTGCGGCTTAAAACCGAAGTTGAGTGCTGGGCAAAGAAATGGGCATCCTGAGAGAAACCAGCTTAGCCAAATGCCTTGAGATGCCAGTCAGTGCCAATCGTGTCTAAAAGACCAGCTTATGAATGCAGTAAGGTGAAAAAGGTTGCCTAGATATGGCTTTGATCCAGCTTCTCTTCCATTATGAGCCTGCTCATGTTTTAAGATCCTCAGGCGACAGTGATACCTCAGTTCCACTCCCATCACAAAATGTCCAATTTTTTAAAAATGCATTTTTTAATAGCAAGCTGCCAAGCCTGGGGTTAAATTCCTGGTTAATTTAAGAATTAGAAGCAATGTGGTACAGTGGTCTGAACACTATTCTAGAACCAGGTTCAAAGGTCTGTATCCTATCCCTATGAGATGTGGCTTAGGGAGCTGGGTATGTTTAGTCTGGAGAAGAGAAGGTTAAGGGTGTGACATGATGTGTGTGTGTACTGTGTGCCTTCAAGTTATTTCTGAATCATGGCAACTATCAAGTGAACCTTGGCAAGAGGTTTGCCATTGCCATCCCTTAAGGCTGAGAAGCTGTGACTTGCCCAAGCACTCTCATGGATTTCTACTGCTGAGCTGGGACTCGAACCCTGGTCTCCAGAGTCATAGTCCAATACTCAAACCATTACACCGTGCCGATACAAGTTTGTTTTCTGCTGCTCCAGAGACTAGAGCACAGAACAATGGGATCAAACTACAGGAAAAGAGAGTCCACCAAAACATTAGGAAGAACGTCCTGACACAAAGAACTATTCAACAGTGAAATATACAGCCTCAGTTTGTGGTGGAGTCTCCTTCTCTGGAGGTTTTTCAGCAGAGAGTGGATGGCCTTCTCTTGGAAGTGTTTTGATTGTGTATTCCTGCATGGCAGAATGAGGTTGAATTGGATTGCCCTAGGATTCTGTGAAACCCTCACTCATCTAAGAAACTCTCACTTGGGTAGCTTTGTGACAGTGATGGGTTTTTAGTATGTATTTATTTAATTTATATCCTGACTTTCTCCGGCATGAAATCCAAGGCAGCCCACAATGCGAATCAAAACAAGGTAGGAGACTTAAAGACATATATATATAAACTATAGAATTAAATAAGCTGCCATGTTAAAAGACCAATACTTTTAAACCAAATAAAATCAATTTAAAACATGACAGTTGCTGTTGTCAAGATAAAAGAGTCATAGGGGAGAAGTTTTGGGTTTCTTCCCTGCTTTGAGAGCAATGTGATATTGTTTAAAAAATTGTCCACGCAAAGGCGAAAACAAATCCTCCAGAACAAAACTCAAAAAGATGCTGGCAAGCTTTCTGCGCACACAGAAAACACTGTATCAAGTTGTACACAGGGTTTTTACCTGTTGATGTGCTCCCTCAATATAATACGCAGACGTAAGTACTGCTAGCAGTAGTAAAAGAGACACCACGATACTTCGCCGATGCCATAGCCTAGGGAGAGAAGAAATCATGATGCATTTATAGAGACTCAGACCTAAGAAAAAAAGAGTAACACCACCCCTGGACCCAAACTCCATCCCAAAACATGATCCTCAATATATAAGTGCCTTCTCTCTCTTGTATTAGTTTATGTCAGGGAGGGGAAAACCCAACGTTTTGGACTTCAGCTCCCAGATGCCGTTAATGTGACCAAAGGTAAGGTATTGTGGGAGTGGAGTACAACACATTTTGAGGTTGAAAGGTTCCCTATCATGCCTTTTCAATCATTGCCCTATCGCATTATTGCTGTATTCCAAAATATCATTGTATTCCATATTTTTAATGGCCGCATACCACTCAGAGAACTTTAATTATTGTACTGGACAGCCTACAAATGTAATAAACAAATGAAGAGTCATAATGGCTAATAGTTACGAATGACTCATTACAGTACTCTCCTTGAAAGATGCGATCCTATCTTGGGGCAGGGATTTTCACAGGTCAACAACATGTTATGTGGAGAAACGTTTCCTCCAGTCCAGTTGGAACCTAGTGACTTTGTTGGAATCCTAAGGCTATGAGAAGGAAGGCAAATTTATTGATTTCCATGAATTAATCAAGGCACAAAAGAGCTGGGCCTTGACAAGGGATGACCGAAGGAAAGTGGATGACAAGACGTTGGCCTTGCTCTAACTGTTCTGCACATCTCATTCTGAAAAATACCCAGATCCCGTTATGATCACCATGTAGTATTTACTTTATGGTCCATTCTTTCAAGTTTATTAACGTTTCCAGGAAAAAATACTGCAAGGTAACAAGGGGCTTCCTCCAGAGAACGATGCCCTGGCGCTCTTCTCGCTCTTTTTGCTTCTGTTCACTCAGTGAAAAGGGTTCTGCAAAAGAAAATGAGAAGGAGATTGGGAGAATTAGCAAAGAGGCAATATCAGAAATGAAAACATTCACCAATTCCCATCCATCTTCACTCTGATCTTCCCTGGGGTTAGATCACTTTTGTTTGACGGAATTACATTCAGGGACTCAGTGTTCTGCCCTTATGAAATCCTTGCTCTGTTTTCAGGCTTGCTCCAAAGTGCAGAACAGCTTGGAAACCTTCTTCCTCTTTTTGGAAGATCACAGAATTTCTCCCTGAATCCTAGCAATATTTTCACTTGAATAGCTTCAATTAATCAATCTTTGAATGATGAGGAAACATTTGTGTAAATCCTATTGATCCTATGGCTCTACTGCAATTAAGCCTACCAATAGGTTGATACCGGCCTCTCTCTTTCCATAACATATGTATGTATGTGTATACACACACACACACACAATCACTTCTTGCAAAGAGATCAAGGCAGTATGTATGGCTCCAGGAGTGGGAGCAAAATGGGAGCCACTTCCTAACGTATTAGTTCCTCCTTGTCAAGAAAACCCCATGAGGAATTTAACTTAAGGTCACCATAAGTTGGAAATGACAACATACACCTCATGCCTTCCTCCCTCAGAGTGTAGTGGAGTTTCCTTCCTTATAGGTCTTTAAACAGAGGCTAGATGGCCATCTGTTGGGGATGCTTTGATTTGGATTTCCTGCATGGCAGAATGGGGTTGGACTGGATGGCCTTTGCGGTCTTTTCCAACTCTACAATTCTATGCCTCCCCTTACCCTTGTCTTCTCCAGGCCAAATTTTGTGAATGTGAGCCTACTCTGGACATCATTCCAGGCTGTATCAAACTTGGCTCATTTATCAGTATTAGTAGCTAGCATTTGTATAAAGGGAGGCTGTATCATCATCATCATCAGACACAGATGGACTGGGATCTGCAGGCCATACCTGTAAAGTTTCCATTGTGCTGTTCTTTGCCCATTTTTATGTGCCTCTGGTCACAATCTGTTCCATTCTCTGCCATTTCATAGATCAGTCACTTCTGGGAACCTTAAGTGGGGAGGAAAGAGATAACAAGAGCATTCAATAGAGATTTGCTCCATTGCAAAAGCACACATTTATGTGAGATGGTTTAACAGAAGGTCCACCAAAACCTAAACTTCAGTTAATCATAACTAAGGTTAGTGTCAACAAGCTAGGTTTATGGTCTGAAGTTGGCTGGCTTGTAGTAAAGAGACTAAATCCAGTCTGTCCAGGTTGGTAAATTATAGTCCGATGGGTTTGACCTAAAACAGGAGCACAGACATTAGAGCTTCTCAGGTACTGGAGAAGAGAGGAAGCCTGTGAGTTGCTCTATACCACTGAAATCGGAAGGATATAACAAATATTTCCAATTGTCAGCATTCAAGATGCGGAGCGGATCGCGTCTGCTGACTCAAGGGAGAACATCTTCTATATTTGTTAAAACAATATTGAAATCATGCTCAGCCATGCGAGCAATGCACCAAAGGCAAGGCAAATTGTGTGAGTATAGACAGGAATGAATACGAGGCAGGTTATTTTAAATGTTCTTGGATGACGGATGGGGAGAAAGAAGGATGACCACTGCTTGCCCCCTCATTTCATCTCCAAGTGTCCCATTTATGTTATTTACATACCAACTTCTGCCTACAAGGGTCACTTTGTTGCCTGTGTCTTTCCATCACAACAATGCACGCTTCAGCCTTGGCACGTCCCAGAATGTTATGTCTTTTGGAAGACAATGACTGGTTGTTTTAAATAACACTTTGCCTGCAACCGCAGCAAAGGCCAGTCACCTGAAATCAAGGCTGTGAAATTACATACCAAAAGATCAGGCAGTTTCTGCGTCCAAAACATATCTCATTTTTCAATACCTGTCCTTCTTTCGAGAAGCTAAGTGCGGCGCATAACCTTGTGAAGAGGCTTAGGCTGTAAGATGGTCCATGGTGCATACAATGATCTAAGCGGCAAATTTGAAACCGTTGGTTCAGCTCTTACCAGTCCAAGCAATACAGGTTCAAACAGCCCTTCAGCTATTTGAAGACTACTATATTTGAAGACTACTATCAGATATCTTTTGTGGGTTTCTTGGGCTATGTGGCCATGTTCTAAAAGAGTTTGTTTCAGATGTATCGCCAGCATCTGCGGCTGGCATCTTTACAATATTATAAATGACTATTTCTCTGAAGATGCCAGCCACAGATACCGGCGAAGCGTCAGAAACAAACTCTTCTAGAACATGGCCACATAGCCTGAAAAACCCACAAATGACTATGGATTCTAGACATGAAAGCCTTCGACTTCACACTGCTATCAGACTTGGTCACATTTGCCTCTTCTGGATGAATTATCCGAGGACCAAAAGATCTGATCTCCTTAAAAAGAAAGTTACTTATGTGAAAGAGGTAGGAAAACGTCTCCAGCCCAAAGATTAAATTCCCATTTGTGAAGAAGTTTGGGGGAGAGGAGGTATTCCAACTGTGGAAGCAGCCAGATGTGCAGAACAGCATTTCTGCTCCAGAGCAAACATCACTGCAACATCTTTCCAGACTGCAAATCAAAGCGCAAATTCCTCGCACCAGCTTTCTAGCATTTAAAACAGCCTCTTATCTTTATTCACTGGCTGGAAATAAGAGCTGAAGAAGCAGAGGCATCTCGTGAATTGGATATGGAAATCCCTGTGGGACACATCCAGACCACACAGACAAGAGGTTTCCCAACCTTGTGCCAGGACGCATACATTGTGTATGAATCTTGTCTGCTATGTGTCAGGAATGCAGAACATGTGGCCTTCCTGATGTTATTGCACTGCAAGTTTCATAATACCCCATCACCACCAATGCGGGTCCATATGCATTTCCCATGCATAAGGCAGACTAAGGCATATTCAAGCTACCAAGAGGATTTGCATAAGGCAAATTCAAAAGACAATATTTGATTAATACTCCCTTTTTACACTGAGAGGAAAATCGGAGGAAGGAAAACTAAGGCATTCTTATCCACCCTAAAAAGAAAAAGAGGAATGTGTATAGGCAGGAAAAAGAAACCTAACAGCATGTTAAGACTAACCGATTTAAATTTTAACATGAGCATTCACGAATATCATTCCATTTCTATGAATACAATACAATGGGATATTAAAGCTTTAGGTTATGGACTATATTTATATAAAGTTGTCAGAGCAGGCTAGAATATAATAGGATCCAGAAACATGCAAATGGTGACCCTAAATCTCCAAAGGGCTGTGTAGCTTGATATAAGTTTTTCAGGTCTTTACAATGATCGGTTAGTATTGACATACGAAAGGAATAAATCTGCTTACTGAAAGTCAGTTCTGTTATCCAACCCCAGACCTGAATTTAACAAGCTTGACAGTACGCAAGTTAAAAAGCACAAAGCAGCCACAGAAGCCAGGATTGATGTGCAAACAGAATTAATGAGTGAACAGCATTGATAAGGAAACAGAACCGTCTTATCACAAAAGGCATATTCCAACTGTTTGCAGCGGCAAAGAAACCTTTCACAATTAAAATAGGCCTGTTAGAGACTGCCAAAATAAAGCTGCTTCGGGTCTCTTTGGAAGTATGCTATTTAAATGACGCCTGGGTCCTAAGAGTCCGGAGGTTGCGCCAAAGCCACACTCCATTCCTAAGCACCAGAGTGCAGCTTTTGGTGCGGCTTCCGGATTCTTAGGCTGCATGCATCATTTAAATAGCATGCCTCCAAAGAGACCCGAAGCAGCTTTATTTTGGCAGTCTGTAACAGGCCATAAACTTCTTTCTCCTCTCCCCGCCGATGGCCAGTTCCAGTAGGTAAGACCTGAGGAAACCGAACACACACCCCTCTCCCTGGCATCAAAAACTGCATTTTTAAACCAGGTTCTCACAATTTTCTTTCCTATTCCCAATCCCCAGTAAACAGAAAGATTCCCTAAGACATAATCTCCGCATGCTTGCGAATGGAATAAATAAAGTTTTCCAAAGATGAAGTTGGTATACCTCTACGAGACGCAGAAAAGGAGAACCTGCCCAGAAGGTCTATGGAGGCACTCTGGTTTTACAAGGTTAAGACAATAATTTTCGTAATGAGCTATTAGGCAAGATGGGTGGGAGCAATGAAGAAAAGATATTTTAGTGCTCTGAAACCCCCAAAGGAAACATTCAATTAGCACAAAAATTAGAGCAAGAGTTAGGACAGTGCTGAAAGGCACTCCGAACTGGCACAGGTTCACCTTAGAGTAGGTTACTGGGAAATAAGTTACTTTCATAGAGGAGGGAGAACATGTCCTATGGCGGGAGTTTCTGGGATTTGAAGTCCAGAACATCTGTGAGGTCAAATGTTTCGCGCTGCATCAGTAAAGCATAATCTGTACTTGCATGAGAAAAACCTAGCTGGATGATGGGAGCAGCAGTCTGACAACATCTGGAGGTCCGCAAGTTGGATACCCCTCACTTATACCCTCATCCTTCGATGGAGGTAGTTCCCTAGACTGCTTCACAAGAAACAAGAAAACAAATTAACAACAGCACAAAAGTCAAGCCAAACAGTCAGAAGCACAAAGTTACAAAGGTAGAAAGGAATCCAATAGCGCACACTACAACATCTAGGTCTGTGACTGAATCAGCTGATACTGTACTAAGAACAAGAAGATGCTAAAGAGAAAGAAAGCAGGGAGGGTGATGCGCCTCATTGGGGAGGAAATCCCACAAAAAGGGTGCCACCACCAAGAAGTCCAAACCTCTCTTTGCTTGCCATCCTCTGAGCCCAAGGTGGCAGGGATATCTACAGTCTTGGTCTCAAAAACTAGACAGACTGTATTTCTTCAGGTCTTCACATCCCAAGTTGTATCCACTAGGATGCTGTTTGAGACCCTTCGATTGCAGCAGCGAAAGAAATCCTTACATTAATTTTTTTGGAAGGGAAGAGAAGGGGGAAAACCTTCCCGAAATAAGACTGGACTTTGGGAGTGGTAGCAAACAACGCGGGAACCATCCCAGTGGAAGAAATAAAATTCAACCCCTGCTAGCTAAGTAGGACTCTGAAAGGAGTTCGGGGAAGTCATGCATCCTGAAATGACCCTTTGGGACAACAGGTGGAGGCTTCGCTCCAAGATCGGCTGTCAGGAGAGGTTTGGTATCCATATCCAACACTGAGAAATGCACACCACACAAACTACCAAATGACATCCCAGCACAGCGTGACATTCTGGCATGGCACAAAATTAACTGTTGGAAAGGTAGAAGGGACAAAACACGGCGATGATCCCAAACATATTGCATAAGAAGCTTTGTTTTCTTTTCCCAGCGCCCCGTTCATGGCTCTCCTTGCTGATGTTGCAATGGCTTCCTCTCAGAATGGGAAGACGAGCCAATGGTTTGGAGAGAAAGAAAGTCACGCTATCCAGTTGCACAAGAGGGCACCCTGCCTTTGGCTGGCACCCATTATTCTGGGCCAGTGCAGGGTGTCCTATTTTTGCAAGGCTGAGGCTGGCGGTTTGAGGGGTGGGAGCATGGAAATGTGTCCACTCTTGCCAGTAGATAATGGGATCTACAAAATGATGATGATGATGATGATGATGATGATGGGCTTAGAGCTAGTCACTCACCTAGGGTAAGAAAAAAATCACACCAGGGAACCAAATATATATGACTGCGGGGAGGAATGCCATTGTATTTTCTCACCAACTACTTAATTCCTTTAGTTTAGATGCGGCCAAATGCAAGGGGACAGGAGACAAATTTTGAGAGCAGAGTGAATATTTGGGGCAGCGTTTCTGGACATAAGAAAAGCTGATAAAACTGAGAAGAGCAAGATGCTGTGGGGTATATTTGTGGTCAACAAATGGTGGCACATGAAGTCTGGGGTGGCATTTCCTTTCCCATTTCAGTATATCCACCATCACAGGTCTGCAATTGCTTTTGGCTGCTTTAAAGCAATGTCACCTATCGCACCCAGGGCTTGGGAATTTGCCGTTATCGCAAAATGTGAAATGGTTTTAAAGTAATTTTGCCTATCAGAAGGTGTTCCCAGGCAAGGTGGCTCTTGGAGTCACAGTCCAAAGGGATACATTTTCTTAGTCTCAAACTGTACCTTGCCCCGAGCGCTGCTGGTTACAAGGTAGATTACAAATATTTTAATCAATGAATAATCAATAAACCTGCGGACCAGAAGGCTATTGAACGTTTCTGGAGTTACAAGTGGAAGCTGAAAGGGAATGCTGTATTGGGATGTGTGCTTTCCTTCAGCGTTCGAGTCTGCTCTTTTCTGGTGTTCAATGCTCAATTTCTTTTCCTCCCCATTTAGCATGATATGGTCATTGAACATGCGGTGTCCTAGGTCTCTATATCCTGTTTAAATGCAGTTAGAGCCAGATGGGCTTCCCTGAAAAAGACATTTCGAAAGGACAGAGACACAACAGAAGAAGCTCTGACATCTGTCAATCTTCAAGGATGCAAATAGGGTCTCCAAGACTCCGATAATAGAACTGGGGCAGGCATGAAGGTGCGTTGCGACAGCTTTTACCAACCATCTTCCACCAACCTTTGGTATTCAATACTCAATATACGTTCCAGTTCCCAAGAAACAGGACATCATGAGTTGGAGTCACTATTGGATTACTGCACTGAACAAAGTGATGCACAAAGACTTTATGTGCAGCAAAAAATGCAGGCGTCAAAGCTGGGCTCAAAAGAGAAAGGGCCCCTAAGGATCATATTGCAAACATACACTGGACAACGGAGCCCAGCAAAGAATTTCAGAAGAAAAATCAATCTGTGTTTTGTAGATTGTAGCAAAATCTTTGGTTGTGTAGATCGTGATGGTTCTCTTTAAAACAAGAGTCGGACACGATTCGACAACGTTGTCAAAGGGGAAAACTTTACCTGGTGGAGTCTCCTTCTTTGGAGGCCTTTAAGCAGAGGCTACGATTCCATGATTCCATGATTCTAAAACAAAAAGGGTTGCCACAACATCCAATTGCCCTGGTGCTTAACTTCTACTTTGGACAAGAGACCATTTGGTCCACAATATGGATAAACAGCAAGAAGAGAGCCATAAACACCTCACATGGAACTCACTGGAAGAAAACATGGACCACTTATTGAATTCATTTTGAAATGAATATTCCATATAGCCCCTGGTTTTTTAACATGGGCAAATAAAAGAGGGGAAAACAGGCCACTCCGTGCAGAAATAGCACTCCGAAAACCTCTGGCTATTTTTCTTTTTCCATCCCTGAGTCAAAAGGGGCTAAATTTAGCTCATGAATCCAGTCCCTCCCGAATCAGAAACACCAGCTTCAAAATTGCAGCTTTCCTTACTCTCAGCAATATTTCCTTTTCCGTCCTGCGGCAACGAAATTGCCCAAGTATGAAGGCTGCGCATCAGCGAAGGCGGGAACAGACTTCCAGGCTAACTCCGACAGAGAAAACGCAAGCCCTCTGAGATGCTCTCCGTTTTGGCGTTCGCTTTTACAAAGACTATGTTGTCTTTGTATATTGTCATTTGAGAACTGAGTCTTAACAAGAGAAGGCCTTTCATAATACTGTACTGTCTTTACCTTTTGTTTTAAGTATCCTTGTTCTGTTGTGAGTTTCATACCCTTTTAATCTTAGCTTGTGTGTTTTTAACCATATGCGTTTATATTGTACTCTTCTGCCTTTTGTAAGCAGCCTTGAGTCCTAGTCTTGAAAAAAGGTGGGGTACACAGTAAATAAAGAGATGGACAAAGAGTTAGATGGACTGAAGCTAGTGAATCCTTCCCAAAGCATTCAGAATTAAAGTATCTGTCATCTTTCCTCTATATACCAACTGTGGGGGAAAGTCTCCCCTCCAGATGTTGTTGGACTACAATTCCCATCATCTCAGGCCATGAACCATGCTGGCTGGGGATAATGGAGGTTCAGGTCCAACAATATATGGAGGCCCACTGGTTCTCAACCTTATTCTTCCCTGTCCTGGTTATCTTGCTATTGCGTTTTTTTGGCACAAGTGACGTAAAACCGACCTAAAGCTCAAATGATGGGAAAGAAATGATCATTGGCAAAGGTAAAGGAATTCAGAGAGAAAGCCTAACAACTCAAAGAGAAACTTGTACAATGCCAGAATCATATTGGCCTTTGGTACTCTTGGGAGACTTTGAACTACCTCTGAGCAATTACTTCTTTTGAAACAACCATTCCCACAAGCACAGTGTACTTCAGACCCACAAAGTGGAACCGTGAACCAACTAAGTGCTGAGATCACAGAAAGCAATCTGCAGCACAGACAACACTGCCTCATGCCCTTTATGGCACTTGCAAACAGCTGCTTGTGTTGCTATTTTTCTCCTTGCCAACCCACTTCCCAGCAAAACTGGCACAGTAGTATTGATATATTCTAGCTGGCATTCTGTTGGGGACTTCCATTGTCATAAGTGGCCTTAAGCGTATCAGAAACAGAATGGAAACAGCTGTACAATCTCCACATTAACCAAGGGGCTGCTGTGACATTACCACACAACAGCGCCCACAGCGCAATGACACCTACAGGAGTTACCAATGCGCATTATGTCCTGATCTGTGTCGGTGCCTGTTGCATATCAGGGCTCTCCTTCTGGTGCCCTGTAACGCATCTTTGCGGCTCACTGACGCAGTTTTGTCGCACCTCTGCTATTTAGGTTTTGCATAAAGCTATGACGCGGTTTTGTTGTGCCTCTGCTATTTAGGTTTTGCGTAAAGCTACGTACCATTGACTGCGATACAGTCTCAGCCATTGTCGTTGGCAATGTGCTGCTTTTAAATCGATCCATACCATCCAAACATTGGCTTCCACACTCTCCCTGATGGTTTATAATGTTTCCATCCTGAACCTTTTGGAAAGACGTTCAAGAATTTTAAATCTACTGCATATACTCATGGATAAGTCTACAAATTTAGGTTAAAAAATGGACCCCCAAAACCTCAGACGACTTATCCATGGGTCAATGTAAGTAATATATACATATACAGTGGTGCCTCGGGATACGAAATGATCGGGTTACGAAATTTCCGGGATACGAAAAAGTTGGATTGGCAAAAACTGTTTCGGGTTACGAAATATCGGCGCGAAATTCAAATGCTGCAAAGTGCAGCTATAGGCTTTCCAGTGCTAACGGAAAAGTGTTTCGGGTTACGAAATTTTCGGGTTACGAAAGGAATGGCGGAACGAATTAATTTCGTAACCCGAGGCACCACTGTATATATATGGAAACACTGGTCCCTTCTACTCTCTCATCCGTCCAGCCTTTAGTATGAGCACAAATAGTTATGTCTGCTGGAATCTTGTACGTTTGCCGGCATTGTTTTCCTTTGCTTTGTCCTTTACATCCTTCATTATACGCCCCTAAATTTTACCCCCGACTTATCCATGGGTCAGATCAAAACCCCAAACCTGCTCTCGACTTATACATGAGGTCGACTTATAGTCGAGTATATACAGTAACACAGGACGGTATGTCCCGCTGCTCCTCAGTACCATGAACAAGATGGAATACATGCCCTTGAAATCTCTTATTCCAAGATACCTGTCCTATAACCCCAGTTTGCAAGAGATAACCTATTGCTTTCTTTACGATTTCCCGTTTCTCTTTTACGTTCGATAAAGAGATCGCAAACCACTTCGGCTAAGGAAAGACCCACGCTTCCCACTGAAAGCAGAGTCGCTGCCAAACCAGAATCCATAACCGACAACTGGTAGAATCATAGAGTTGGAAGAGACCCCAAGGGGCATCCAGTCCAACCCCATTCTGCCATGCAGGAAATCACAATCAAAGCATCCCCGACAGATGGACATCCAGCCTCTGCTTGAAGACCTCCAAGGAGGGAGACTCCACTGCACTCCAAGGAAGGAGTATGTTCCACTGTCGAACAGACCTTACTGTCAGGATGTTCCTCCTAATGTTGAGCTGGAATCTCTTTTCCTGGAGCTTGCCTCCATTGCTCCGGATCTTAGTCTCTGGAGCAGCAGAAAACAAGCTTGCTCCCTCCTCAGCCTTTGACTTACTCCAGTGGGAGATGCCTGACCTCACTTGACAGGACAACGGCAAGAATCGCTGAGGGAACACACACAGAGTTGGCTTAAACACAACCACAAACTTGCCTATTTTCATAATTCATTGCCACCCCTTTACACAGATCTGAAGCTACCGGTAACTCTTATCTCTATAACAACCTCAAAGATATAATATGTACACTACAATCACACCCCAGAACTCTAAACTTTGTAGGTCCCATCGGCATTTATTCAAACACCTTCCTTCGAAATGACTACTAAGGCTCTGGTTGGGAACGATGCAATATTCATACACCAGAGGGAGCAAATAGTAGAGGCAAGGAACTGTTCAGGTGTGAAGGTACAGAGGAGAAAGGAGATACGTATATTCTACCTGGAACTGACTCTTTGAAGAGAGAAAAGCTGCATCCGCATTGCAGAAATAATTAAATCTGCCACCGCTTTAAGTGCCATGGTCCAATGCTAAGCAATTCTAGGAACTGTAGTTTTGTTGTGGCGCCAGAGGACTCACAAAATGTCTCACAAAACTACTAATCCCACAATCTGCCCTCCATATTTTTATCCACGGATTCAAAGCATTCAAAACTATATATAACTCCCAATAAGCATTGTTTTGTAATGGGATTTGAGCATCCACGGATGTTGGTATCCGTCGTGGGAAGTCCAGGAACCAAACCCCAGCATCTACTGAGGGCCCACCATAGTGAGCATTGGCGGTCAAAGCGGTGTCAAACTGGATTATTTCGGCAGTGTGGAGGCAGCCAGGGTCGGTCGATGTAGCGCCAAGATGTGCGCAACTCATTACAAAACACAAGTAACGGGTTTTGTCACCAAGTTTCGCATTAACTTGCTGTATATGTGTCTTCAAGGCACCTGTTGTGGTGACCCCATTCGTTTCATAGGGTTTTCCTATGGTTTTGTCAGTTCTCTTGTATTCCTGGGCTGTGGAGGTTCTGTTCAGTATCCTTGATGGAAATAAGAAACGATACAGTACTTGATAGTATTTCTCATGGTTTGACCTCACATGACATTTCAGATGACCAAAGGAGAGAATTATGGCAGGACATATGCTCCTTTCCTTACAGTACCATCTAGTTGTAGATACCCCAAGAGTTACAACAACACACTCTCTCTGAGCCATACAAATCCACACCTCTCTCTGGTCCAAAACACATTGCAGAAAGAATCCACTTTGGGACCGCTGGCACATATTAAAACAAATGGCAGTCCTTGCCGATAGGGAAACCATACTTGCCCACAGGGACCCATTGGGGAATGCTTGCCCACAGGGACCCATTGGGGAATGCTTGCCCACAGGGACCCAATGGGGAATGCTTGCCCACAGGGACCCATTGGGGAATGCTCGCCCATAGGGACCCATTGGGGAATGCTTGCCCATAGGGTCCCACCCGCTTACAAATATCGTCCCTTTATCCTAGGCGGCCTACCTCACAGGGTTGTTGTTGTGAGGAGGAACATTGGGAGAACCGAGACACTGAGGGGAGAAGCGTGAGGGGAAAGAGAAGGTTCTGAGGAGTAAAGGAAGCCAAGATGAGAGCTTTTTCTCTCCTTTGTAAAAGCCATATCTGTTGCTTTTGTCGCCATCTAAGACCACCATTTGCCGGGAAACTGAGGTAAATTAGACCCCATTTCACCTCCCCTGAAAAAAAGGAAAGGGAGAAGGGGGCATTTGAGAAGGAAAGAGTCCTTTCCTGGCAGAAATAAGCCACAAATAGAAGGGAAAAGGGGCTATTATGAGGTTAAAAGGAATAAAAGCACGATTCGGGTTTTCCTCGCTGTGTCCCTCGTCGGCCCCCGTAGCTCAACCGGCGCCTCAGGCCCCACTTACCTCGCTTCTCCTCAGTCCGGCGCCTTCTTCTTCGTCTTCTGCTTATCCTTTTGCCGGCTTCTTCTCCTCCTCTTCTCCCTTCTCCTGGACCCAGGCCAACCCGGAAGTCGGGGGAGAGGCCTTTGCCTGGCTCCGCCTCTTTTGTATCGTCACTTCCTCGCCCCGTGAAGGCAAAGTAATATGGAGGAAAGAGACGCGGCCTGTAGAGCGTCGGATGCCTTTTGATTGGTTGCCCTGTACCTAAAGCCCGCCCCTATGTTGAGAGAGGGAAATATGATTGGTTAGCTGCTCACGCCGGTTAAAAAAGACACACGCGTTTCGTCTTTTGATTGGCCACTCTGCTGCTAAAACCCGCCCCTTTGTTGCGAATGGGAAAGGCGATTGACTACTAGTCCCTCACTAAGGGAATCAATGCTATCCCGCTCCGTCTTTTGATTGGCCGACCTATCCCTAAAGCCCACCCCTATCTTGGAAGAGAGAAAGGCGATTGGCTAGTCTGTCAGGACGGGGGAAAAGGCCCACTCTCTTGGTCTTTTGATTGGCCGCCTTGTTCCTAAAGCCCGCCCCTATGTCGGGAGGCAGAGAGGCGATTGGTTGGCTCGTGACTGAGGCACAAACGCCAGCCCCGCCTCGTCTTTTGATTGGCCGACCTGTTCCAGAGGGAAAGGCGATTGGTCTTTCGCGTGTGGAGGAGAAAGGGAGGAGGGAAGAAAGTCCCACCCGCTCAGCCTTTTGATTGGCCGTGCGGTTGCTAAAAGCCCTCCCCCGCCTCGGGAGAAGGCGATTGGCTGGAGGAGGAGAAAAAAAAGGCACACGCGCTGGGTCCCGATTGGGCGGCGGGCGCGTGACGTCACGGAACGTGGCAACCGGCGAAGACAGAGGCAGCGGAAGAGGCGGCAGTTGGAGAAGAGGCTCTCGGAGTGGGAGCGCTGGCTTCCCTTCTCCCAGAAGGAAGGCCCAGGTGGCAAGAGTAATCAATGGGGCTACTGGGCTTATATTCGGTATCAGAGCATATAAGATTATATGTATATGTATATATATATGTGTGTGTGTCTTGGTACATATAAAATGCATATATATTATATATAATGGTATGTGTGTGTAATTATATATATATATATAATCTGTGTATACAGTATGTATGTATATATATATATATATATATATATAATATGTGTATACAGTATATATATTTTATATATGCATATACATAATATATGTGTGTGTGTTTGTATATGTAATAAAATACATATATATATATATATATATATAAAATGGCATGTGTGTATATATATATATATTATATATATATATGTGTGTGTTTGTTTGTATATGTAATAAAATACATATATATATAAAATGGCATGTGTGTGTGTGTATATATATATATATATATATATATATATAAAATATGTGTATATATATATATATATAACATATATATATTATATGTATATACATAATATATGTGTGTTTGTATATGTAATAAAATACACACACACATATACATATATAATGGCATGTGTGTATGTGTATATACAAGTATATATATATATATATATTAAAATATGTATATATAACATATATATATTATATGTATATACATAATATGTGTGTGTGTTTGTATATGTAATAAAATACATACATACATACATATATATATATATATATAATGGCATGTGTGTGTATATATATCTATATATATATATAACATATATATATATATATATTATATGTATATACATAATATATGTGTGTGTTTGTATATGTAATAAAATACATACATATATATATAATGGTATGTGTGTGTATGTAGATTATATATATATTAAATATGTGCATATATATATATATTATATGTATATACATAATATATATATATTTGTATATGTATTAAAATACATATATATAATGGTATGTATATGCGTGTTTATATATATGTGTGTATATATTGTAACATAATTTTTGTATATATAATATATATGTATATGTATAAAATAAATATGTGTATATATATATATATATATATCATATGTGTGTGTGTATAGATATTAGATAGATAGATAGATAGATAGATAGATAGATAGATAATGATTCATTTATAGCCCACCCAATCACAAGGAATCCAGGCGGATATGGGAGTTCCTGCATGCCAGGATAGGGTTGGACTGTGTGGCCCCTGTGGTCTGTCGCTTCCAACTCTACGATTCTATGGTTCTAACAGATAGATAGATAGAATATATATGTATGTATATATCATACATAGATATGTATATAATGCACACAGACACACGCCTGGTGCAGTGGTTTTGCCTATTCTGTTTCTCGTGCCGCCTTTCTCTCTCCCCCAAGAAGCCTGGACTGAAGAGGTTTTGCACTAACAAACTACGGCCTGTTACAGACAGCTTCGAGTCACAGTGGAGGTACGGTGTTTCAATTATGCATGCGTCCTAAGAGTCCGGAAGCTCCTTAGGGCTGGAGCGTGGCTTTGGTGCGACTTCTGGACTCTTAGGACGCATGCATCATTGAAACACCGTACTTCCACTGTGACTCGAAGCAGCTTTATTTTGGCTGTCTGTAACAGGCCTACAATTCCCAGGATTCCCCAGCACTGAGCCAGGGCAGTTAAGGCAGTCAAACTGGATTACTTTTACAGTGTGTTTTGGGCCTAGGACTGTTTCTCTGCCATACCCTTACAACTGTTTCCTTTTCCATCTCCAGAGGCGCCTCTATGGACTATCTTTCCAAACCGGGGCTTTTTGGGATCGTGGCCAGCGTCGCCTGTGGGGTTTGCCTGGGCTGGAGCCTCCGTTCCCGCTTCTTCCGGACGCCCAAACCCCGAACAACAGCGCCGGTCACCAATGAACTGGGCAATGAAGCCAGCGTCATGGGGGAATCTGGCGAATTCAAGATGGTGATGGTGGTCCGCACCGACCTGAAGATGGGGAAGGGCAAAGTGGCCGCCCAGTGCGCCCATGCCGCCGTTTCCGCGTACAAACAGCTCCAGCGCAGAAACCCCGAACTCCTCAGGCAATGGGAGTATTGCGGGCAGCCAAAGGTGGTGGTCAAAGCCCCCGACGAAGAGACCCTCGCGCAGCTCCTGGCCGAAGCGAAAGGCTTGGGGCTATCGGTCAGTTTGATCCAAGACGCCGGTCGCACTCAGATCGCCCCAGGATCCAGGACAGTCCTGGGCATCGGACCGGGGCCGGCCGACATCGTGGACCGGGTTTCGGGACACTTAAAACTGTACTGAGCGTCCGGCTCAAAGATCATGAATTCAGGGGTTTTGTAAGAAAGCAAACCCTTTGCGCCAAACTTGAGACTTGGGGTCTTCCACTGAATGGAAGGAAGGTAGCCCCAAAGTAAGGATTGTCCACGTAATCATGGCCTTCTTTCAATACGCTCATCCAATAAAGCTTGGGGCAATATTTTGAGAAGGTTGTTGGCTTTTTCAATACTGAAGTATAGACTTTTCCCTCCACGTTCGCTGGGGTTAGGGGCACAGGACCCCCCTGACCAAAGCCGCAAATGAACAAGCTACTTCTTTAACCCGAGGGTCTCTAGGAACCTTTAGGTCCTCCGGTGCAACTCTATGGTCAACCTTTGGCAGAGTTTCTCCAAAGGACCTAGAGATGGCTAGAGAACATATTGATCAGATCCGTGGATAACAAAGGCCGCAAACGCGAAGGGCCAAGTGTACTTGCATGGCTCTAGGTATTGGACTACAGCTCCCATAATTCCTCACCTTTGCCGGGGGAGTCTTGCAGCCAAACAGTATCTAAAGCAGCAATACCCTAAACTTTGGTTCACCAGATTATTTTAGACTCCAGCTCCCCAAATTCCTAAGGGCTAAGCTGGCTGGGGTTTCTAGGAGCTGAAGTCGAAAATGTCTGGAGGACCAAAGTTTGGGAATCGCCGATCTAGAGAGAGTGAAGAGCAGCCACTGGAGATATGTAATCTATATTATTTTGTATTTAGTTATATATAACTTGAGAAGGCCTTTCCCTGGAGACCCTAAAACTTGAAGCATGGTTTTATAATGAATTATGGACCTATTCCATGTTTAATCAGCGCATAAATCAAAATATGGCTGGATACAGTGCCCTCAACAATGGCCCTATACAGACAGGCCAAAATAAAGCTGCTTCAGTTCACTTTGGAGGTATGGTGTTTCAATGATGCATGCGTCCCAAGAGTATGGAAGCTGCACCAAAGCTGCACTCCAGTCCTTAGGACTGGAGCATGGCTTTGGTGCGGCTTCAGGATGCATGTATAATTTAAACAGCATACTTGCAAAGTGACTTGAACCAGCTTTATTTTGGCCTGTCTGTATCAGGCCAATGTCTATGTCTATGTTCTTGATCTATTCCCAGAGTATATGGGACAGGCATCAATCATTTCCTATAGGTGCAAACCAATCTGCATGCGTTTACTCAGAAGAAAGTTGTCTCGTGCCCATAAGGCTGGCATCTTCTTGGTGACATGCAAGTGTTACCTCCAGTCTACATCAGTTTGTGTGTGTTCGATTGTTGTGGAGGATGGTATTCTCTTCCTCCCTAAGCAGCGAGATATAGTGGCTTGAGTGTTTGGGTAGATTTTAGGAGACCTGGGTTTGAATCCTTACTTAGCCGTGGAAAACTCGCTGGCTAACTTTGGGCAAGTCATACTCTCTCAGCCTCAGTGGTAACCCATGGCAAACCCTCTGGACAAAGAAGGCCCCATGATAGGATCTCCCCTAAGTCAGAAATATCTCGAAGGCACACAATGTCTCTGAAACTGAATTTTGACATTGGACTGAAAGGTATCTCACCGCTTGGAAGGATTTCTCACTTATGGGGTTGAACATCCAGAGAGCTCTCTTATTCCTACTCAGCCATGAATATAGGCTTCTTCCCTGCCATTTAACAACCCACTCAACACTTGAAAGATACAAGTTCCCTTAAAAGATCATGGAAGAGGGTGCATGTGTAGGAATGGCATTAATGTGAACTGCCACACAATTCAAAACAATGCGACTAGCTCCTAATGTGGGGCACACAAGGGAATGAGAACCAGATGGCTTCCAAACAATTCCTATTAGCAACAACTGCTATTTGAAATGCTTCGGCAAGAAAGCAACTGATGCAACCACCTGCAACAGAAGTGTCCTGCTGTATTTGCAACTTACCTTCCATGTGTAAACCAGTGCTGCCCTCTGGCGGCTTTTTTACCCATTAATGGTACAGTATAAGGTTCCTAACTGGATCCTGTTTTTGTTTTAATATCTGCAGAACTATACTGAGGGCTTTTGTGGTTATAGGCACTGTATAAACTTTACCAGATGAAGAAAACGCCCCGTTTGTAGGGTTTAGGTTAGCATTCCCAGCTTCTTTTATACTGGCTAAGTAAAGTTGCGATGGTGACATTACAGACTTGACAGTACCAGAGGAATTCAAACCCAACTCTCCCCCAAATCCAACTAGCCATTTTGAATGGTGCCTATGGGACGGAAATGTCTCTTCTTCCAAATATGATGTGTGCTTTCAAGTCATTTCAAAGCGAGCCTAACGTGGTGTTTGTTCTCTTGGTACGTTTCTTCAGTTGGGGTTTGCCATTGCCATCCTCTGAGGCTGAGACTGTGTCACTTGCCCCCCAGGATCATCCTCCAAGTCAGGGTGCCTTTTTTAAAGCTCTGCAAGCTCGGCCCGATGCAAGAAATCAAACCATTCCCAAATCCCCTAAAGCTTAAGAGTCATACATAGGTTGACATGGCCATGGTGGGATTCGAACCCTGGTCGCTGGAGATACAGTCCGACACTCAAACCATGCTGGCTCTAAAAGACATACCTTGATGAAAACGGAAAAGCTGCTCTTCTATCAACGCACCCGTCTCCCATCCCAGGAGATGCCTTGGGGGACATCCACAAACAGGCCATGAAAGAACTCACCCTTCGGTGACACTTTGGCTGCCGATAAAATAAACCAGAGTGGTTGTGAATGAGTGTGGTCATGCACACAGCCCTCTTCGCCCCTGTAGTGCACACTGACAGGTAAGGACCATGCGCTACACAACGTGGGCTGTCTTTCACGCAAGCTGGGCCCTTTGCTCCGGCAAGCGGGCGTCCTTTGCCTGTATAAACATGACAGTAATTCCAAGCAGCATTGAACATTGAAGTCGTTTTTATTTCGAAGCTAAATATATTAAGGCAACTTAACATACCTATAACATGATCTTTTATTTATTTAAAGGTTTTTAAAACGGGAAACACTCAGAACTACAACCCTAAAGAGGTTTGTTTGTTTCGCTCTTCACCTGGGCAGAAGGTAACTGTCTCCAAACTAGAAAAGTGCCATCATCTCTCTCTCTCTTTCTTTCTCTCTTTCTCCCCATCCAGTCATTTAGTCCCAAGCATTTATTTCTCACATACATTGCAAGTCATCTTTCTCTCTCTTTAGCGCAAGTCACCCGCCAACGATTTTGGTCTTTTGCTAAAGCGGCCGATCCCTCCCCCTTTTGACCTGAAGAGCGCGGTCCAGCCTTGTGCCGTTTCGACGCCATGGTAAAGG
Source organism: Sceloporus undulatus (assembly GCF_019175285.1). Classification (NCBI taxonomy): domain Eukaryota; kingdom Metazoa; phylum Chordata; class Lepidosauria; order Squamata; family Phrynosomatidae; genus Sceloporus; species Sceloporus undulatus. Next base: position 5,115,296 of record NC_056532.1, on the reverse strand, counting down.
AGCCTGAAGAGAGAAACATACTGGAAAAACTACCATAAGAGTAATGTCCACAGTCCAGTAATTTATTTATTTCCCAATTAGAGTCATTTTTTAAATTGCACAAACAAAATAAACCGAACAGCAATTGGGTTCCTCCTCCTCCTCCTCCTCCTCCTCCCCACCGACCTCTTGTGTGTGTTTTTCTTTCCTTTTAAATTTCTCTCTCTCTGTCTGTCTCTCAATTCTGTACACTCAAGGAAAAGTCTTCTCGAACACAATACCCAACAATACACACACACACACAAAAAAAACCCTCAGGGCAAAGGTTATTAGTCGGATAACACGCAAGGTTGGATCCGTGGTGCTCCCTCTTGTTCCTCAATGGAAAAAAAGAAATGCTTTAAAAAATGGTCCCCACAAGAAAAAGCACAGGGTACAGTAGCACAACGGAAGGGTCACCTGTTTATTACATACGGAGTGAGCAAACACTTGCAATTTCTTTGTCTACAACTAACCGGAAACCTCCATAGGTTAATAAGACGGGGGAAAAAATTCTACTAGGTTCGCCGTTTGTAAGGTTCGGGAAAGGTTTGTCTGTATGCGTCGTTTAAAGATCTTTTTCATTTAAGAGCTAAGCAATCCAAATGGGGAGGTAAGGGCAAGGATATGCCTATTAGTGTTTCGACTCCCGCCGACAAATCCTCTCTTTTCTATAGCATACAGCTTTCCGCCCCGTTCCCCTTTCGGAATATACAATGAAACTTTTAAAATGCATTGTTTAGATAGAGACGGTACATATCTGTAAGCTGCTCACATACACTGAACTTAAAAAGAGAATCGAGAAAAAGAGTTTAAACATTACGAGAGTGCAAATCCGGAAGAGTCACAAGACCGGGTTTAAAGGTCGAGAAGCAGTCTTGCCGGGGGGGGAAAATAAGAAGAGAAAGCCAACTTGAACATTTAAAACTATTCCTGTTGGATGGAGGGATGGGGGGGAAAGTCCTAAGTGACATGGAATGTGAAAAAAAGGGTTAAGCGTTAAGTGGGATCCAGAGAACTTGTGGGGGGTGGGACACGGGGACAAATGAAAAACACAGTCCTTCATAAAATAAAGGTTGCAAGGACATGAGGCTTTTTCCCTGTTGAACTGAAGTGGGAGGGACGGTGGAGCTTCAACAGTATGGTGCTGACCTCCAGACTTGCTTCCTTACATGGTGTACCCAAAACCAGGCTGAGGTTGCCCATAGGGAGGTGCGGCGGTGTAGCCATAGCCGAAAGGTGCTTGCGGGGGGACCGCGACGCTGGGTCCGGCCGTCAACATGAGCTGGGGTTGACCTAGGAGGAGAGGAACAGCAAGCGGTTAGGGAAAACGCCTTCATGCGGTTACATAGACTTGTCTCAATAGCCACAAGTTGGTGAGTTTGCTATTACAGGGGAGTCATGGTATCCGCTGGGGTTTAGGTCTAAGACCCCCCGCAGATAGCAAAATCCATGGGTACTCAAGTCCCATTAAACATAATGGCATAGTAAAATTGTGCTGGCCAAATGGCCGTAATAAAGTTATATATATGGTAAAATGGTATCCCTTAGATAAGGGCAAAACCAAGGTTTGCCTGTGGGAATTTGTATACTGTATATACTCATGTATAAGTCTAGAAACCTAGGTCAAAAAATTGACCCAAAAAATACTTGCGTTGACTTATCCATGGGTCAATGCAAGTACTGTATCTTGACGCTTATTTAAAAGAAGGAACCATCCCTTCTTTATATAATCTGTCCTGGAAGCACTGTCCATCTCTACTCTCTGATCCATCCAGCCTTAAGACTAAGCAGAAAGTCTGCTGGAATTTTGTGAGTTCCTTGACACTGTTTTGCTTTGCTTCATCCTTTAGATGCTTTGCTATATGCCCCTAAGTTTTACCCTCGACTTATCCATGGGTCATATCAAAAGTCCATAATTTCGGCCCCAGAACCTGCCCTCGACTTACACATGAGGTTGACTTATAGTCGAGTATGTACAGTATTCTTAAAGTATTTTCAATCTGTGGATAAAAAATCGGTGGATGAGGAGGGCTGACTGTATGTGCGTTCACATTGACTTGGACTTATGGCAACCATGCCCTAGGCTTTTCTCAGCAAGATTTAATTCAGAATAGGTTTGACATTAGCCTTACTCTTGGACAGAGAATGTGATTTGCGCAAGGTCCCCAGCAGGTTTCAATGGCTAAACAGATCTCAGAGTTTCCTAGGACAACGCTGAAGCCACTATGTGGCTCACTTGTACATGAGTAGACATCTCTTTATCAACGTGAAGTTGAAGGCTTTCATAGCCGGCATCCATAGTTCTTTGTGGGTTTTTTGGGATTATGCGTCCATGTTCTAGAAGAGTTAGTTCCTGATGTTTCGCCAGCATCTGTGGCTGGCATATCTTCAGAGATTCTTTGAAGATGCCAGCCACAGATGCTGGCAAAATGTCCTCCGCCCACAAGAGTATCCATCACATGGCGTGTCACATGCCATTACCATAAACGATGGGCTGCGTCTCCGTCGCTTGCTCTTCCTCTTTCCTCAGGGATTCAGAGGCATCTAGCTTGTCCACCTAGGAAGACAGAACCACCCTAGAAATCAGGTCAAGCAGCACCATAACTTTGCTCCAAATCCTATTATGGTTTTCTGGCAGAGAAGTGGAAAAGCCTTCAACGGGCATGAAACGCAGTCAAAAGGAGACAACTGACAAAATGAGACCTTGGGAAGGGGTTCAAGGCAGGACTGCTACACAGGCATGTTGGGAGAAAGACCTTCCAAGAAGTTCAGTACAGATGGAACGGGACCTCTGGCATCGACCACTGAGTGGTTTCAAGCCATTTGTGAGTTGCCTGAGCCTAGCTTTGACCTTGCAAGGTAAACCATCCTGGAAAGATGGTACTCAGGTCACACACGGAGCCAACTCATACTACCAAACTGTCACACCCAAGAGCATAGCTTTGGAGAATTTGTCACGGCCATCCAACCACTTTGCTACACCTTGAAGGCTAACTCCTGCTACCTGTCACTGAATACTTCTGGTAAAGGTACCTTGATTTGGTTGAAGGGAGAAGGTCTGGGGCGTACTGTGAAGTCCTGCCAAATGTGAATGACCGATTCTGAAACCACACCAAGGTTTCAAGCTCTGGTCTTCCCAGACCTAAATTAAACATGTTGTTGGTTTTTTTTAAAGCATCCGCTTTACTGGCATGGTTTCATTTAAGAGGATACCAGCTTGCTATTCGTACCTAAGGTTCCTCACAAATTTGTGAACATATAATCCAGAATCGAAAGTTGCCTTTTGTACACTAGGAGGGTATATAACACTGCATTACAGGGTGCTAAAGGACAGAAAAATCCACACTTCTCAGCAATAGTTTTCTCCCTCTGTCCTTGACTAATCCCAGGCCAAGTGGAGATGTCCGGAGAAACACTTAATAAGAAAATATTTAGCGTTCGAGGACCACTGCAAAAACCTCCAATAGCTGATATGCTACAGACACACCAGTCTTGCATAAATGGGAGGAGACATGTTATCTCCTGTGATACACACCTTTTGGAGGTTACTCGGGTATAAGGAGCCCAATCTGGCTAGGAACGGGCATTTTTGGCTTCGTCCGCACTGCGGAAACCAGTGCAGTTTGGCACCGTTTTGACTGCCATGGCTCAAAGCTATGGAATCATGAGCATTGTAGTTTGTTGTGGCGCCAGGGCTCTCGGACAGAGAAATCTAAATGTCTCACGAAACCCCAGTTCCTAGACTCCATGGCATGGCACCACGGCAGTTAAAGTAGTGTCAAACAGTGTGGATGAAGCCTTGGTGTCTGTGCAAGTGGAAGTATTGCTAGATGGAACCCTCTCTGGACCAAGTCAGCAATGCTGGTCCTTCAAAACCACTCAGTGGTGGCTTCGGCATCTCATTTCCAAACAAAGCTCCCAAACCGAAGAGATCAGTTAACACACCAGCAAGTCGCCATATCCCACCCACCCTTTGCAAAGCCCTCCCAGTCTGTTTGGAGATTTGGGGGCGGGGGGACAGATTATGTATGATTTAGTGCTTGTGCTGGACAGCAGCTTGCGGTGCGGAAGAACCAGAAGAGCTCAGTCTTTGAGGCGCTGAAGCAGAGATCCAGACAGAGGAGTGTAAGCTAAGCAAAGAGGGAAGTCGCCACAGGGCTGGCCGAGCTTCCAGACCAGGCCGTTTTTAAAACTGCCAGTGTCAGGGTTTTACAATAATTATGTTTAGGTGGCTCATAAGAAACAATTCCATTAATGAATGCAAGCTTGTTTTTGAAAGAGGGAGGCCAAGAGAAGTTGCTTTTTTCCTTAAACCACACCGTTTGATGCCCTGCCGACAGGCTTGTTAAGCGCACGCAACTGTATATTTTGTTCTTTTTAAAAAAGGCTTTTCCACGGAGACTGCTATAAGCTGCAAAGAGGAGGGGGGGAAAAGTAAAACAAAAAGAGAAACCACATGCAGTCAATGTTGTAATTTTTTTTGTTGTCGGTGCTAGAGGTGCATGGAAAAAAGGCAAAAGAACTGAAGCAAGGGGTGAGGTTGAAAGATGGCGCCCAGACAGGCTCCCCGCCCCGGTCCTCCCCCGTCCCCAAAATTCACGGCACGCAGCAGCCCCATCTCCCCTCCCCTCCCCAAGGCAATGCTTTGCAGCTTCAGGGAAAAGTGAGATGTTCATCACAATGACCGTCGGACATGCTCAGTTCAAGAAAGCAAACACTGCAGTTCTTTTTACCTTTTTTTCACACCACACTTGTACTGTCTGGACTGACTAGCTGCTGAAGGACTTCGGGGACGGCTTTGAGATTTAAAACAGAGTCCAGGTTCGGGTCTGACTCCCGTGGCTTTGGAGGGAATCGGGGACCAAATCTGCAAACCAAAGGCTGAGCATTGTCGCAGCCAAACGTCCACGAACCCTCATTTTTCATTTGGGAGCCAAGGGTCTTTCTGCAGCCCATCTTGGCTCAAGCGAAATGCCAGAACTTTCTGGGTTTTTTAAAATGTTGGTTTCGTGCGTGGAATTAACCACAAGATCCTAGAATAAGAAACTGGCTTCGGTTAGGGAAGCGGACAAAACAGCCAGCTAGAACCTTTAAGAACCTGTCGTGTGCTGAAATGCGTCGGAAGAGTCCTTAAGCAGCTAGTGAGTTGGGGTTTTTTTTGGCTTTTCCTACTGTCAGCGAGACGCATTAGTAAGACTTGAGAGATCAAGTACTGGATCACAGTCTTCTCCAGGGAGGAAACCAAAAACGTGAAGCGAAAAACCAAATTGCTGCCCCGCTGCACATTTCTTTTGGGGAAGGAGGGGGATTTGCTGTTAAAGGACAGCAAAACAGTCCGTCAAGCGATTACTTTGGCATCTCTTGGGGACAAAGTTTAAACGTTTCAGAGCCTCTCTTCAAACTGTGATCCAACTGACCTCTTCCGACCTTCCTGGAGAGTATAGTATATTAGCCAATTAGTGTCTACTTTTTGGTCCTAGAGCTAAGACTATGGTTTTAACTTGCAGAGGCTTTAGTGAGAGTTTGGTCAGGGGCGGGCGGGCAGAAAGCAAGTAGCAGCAGTGTAGTAAAGGTAGGAAGGAGAGAGAGAGAAAAAAAACTCATGCAGATATCCTTAGACTTAGGCCTCCAGACTTAAAGATGGAAAGAATCAACTTTCACCTTTTCCTTTATTGTATCAACCTGCAAAGGAATTCAGAAGGTGCAGCTTAGAGGACAAAAAAACACCACCAAACTCCATTATTGAGCATTTTTTGAATCAAGAGTAAGGGAAGGAGGAAATGTTAAGTCCCAAATGGATGCTACCAGCTGCTAAAAGGCCAAATCAGGTCATTATTATAATCCAGGGCTGACTGAATATATTGAAATCATAAAAGTATATCATGCAGAATACTGCGGATCGGCTAAAAACGAATGTCATTAAACTGCAAGTGACTTTCAACCTGAGAACTCCCCAGTACTGACAGTCACCAACATGGCGAATGCAAGAAACACAGTACCATATCAGTACTGTGAAGGTCCAGTTCCACCTTCGCCACAGCCGCAAAGGCTTTCTTCCAGAAGCGAAGGCCTTCTTCACACTTCCGAAACCTGACAGGTTACTCGGATTGCGTGAAGCCCTTCGACTGCCTCAAAGACAAACGCTATCACAAACAAGGTGGAAGTGGTGAGCATGGGTTATAGGCTTCCTGAAGGCATCATCTGAGATCAGTCCGGTAGATCAGTACCACTCTAAAAGTGGCAGTCCCTGGACTGGTGCCAGTCTCTGAGCCATTGGTTGGTATTTCTTGAAGAGTTTCCATCACATATATAAATGATTGTAGCCAGTGGGCACAAATATGGGTCTGGTCCCTGGTACATATGGAGGGGGGGATAGCTGCCAGTCCCTCACATCAGATAACGTGAGATGCACTATAGTACATGACAAGGCTTTTTATAGCAAGACCAACTAGAAATGAGCCAACTGGGTAAGGGAGACAGTAATACTAATGGTTAGACATCCCCCACTGTTGTCAAAATTGTTACAACAAGCGTCTGAATGACACTAAATGATCCACATTAGATAGAAACCTGTCTTTTTCTAAGGACTTCAGCTCTGAAATGTTGGTTCCCACAGGGAGGATGCTGACTATTAGCTACTGACATCACAGCAACTGCCAAGACAAGGGGATGCAGTAAAGAGATGGCTATTTTTAAAGGTTTTGTCTCAGGAATGAACCTTCCCAATCTACTACTCTTAGACAAAGCTTCAGATTATACTGGGCACAACTTGGTCCTGCTAGACCTACGTTCCTAAAAGCACCTCCCTTTAAAGGTCACAGATCAAAATGTGTGCTCCTGTCACGGCAGTGGAAAACAAGGTAAGAAACTGGACACCATGCTGTCCGTGTCACAACACTATTATTCACAGAAGTCCCAATGACAGCCTGATCTGAAAGCAGTCTCAGAAGAAACAAGGAGCAGCTGATGGGGACAGAGACAGACGTTCGAATTAAGGTCACGTGGGTGTTAGTAGCAACGTAACGCAACTGCTGTGGTTTGAAGAAGAATGGCACAGCAAGCCACTAGCAGGGAGGCCTTGGACGCCCTAAAGGGAATTGCCAGCCCTTACCTTGGTCAAGTACTCCTTCATGACCTGGATGAAGTAGGGCATGGCGAAGTCCATGATGTTGTGCCTCCAGGCAGTTTCCAAGACAACATCCGGCCGGAGAAGGTCATAGCAAGTGAAGAGGCAGGCTCCAAAACACTCCCTCTTGCCTTCCTGCAGGAACCACTGCAACAGCTCCTCCGCCAACTCTGTGTCTTTGGACTCTGAAGCATACTGCATAGCATCCTGGAAGGGAAAGGAAACAGGGAAGGAGATGCTAGAGAAAAGGTATATGTTGTTACTCCACTTGTCTAGGTCAGGCCTTAGAGAGCAAGGGGAGAATGGGAAGGAAAATAAGCAGTGCATGGAAGTGTGGGGATTGAGGTTGAAAGTATGAATCTCCTAATTGGGAAAACTATGCACCAAAAATTAAGAAAAGACATGGTACCCACTCTCAACTCCCCGAGTGTCTGCTGTCTTTGATGTGAGGGCAGCTCCTTAACCACTCAGTGTGAAGGCTACACAAACCCTTTTCCTCCGCTACCTTGTATAGCCTGTCTTTCTTGCAGAGTTCCACACTTTGTTTCCAGCGGTTGTTGCCTTTGAAAAGATATGCAGCGATCCTCCTAAACTCGATCAGTTCATGCTTCTCCAGGCGCTGAGCAAGGGAAATGTTGTCAAAGTTGTCGTAGGCATCTATCGATGTCCTGAGAGCCTGAGGGAGGCAGAAAGATATAGTCAATGTTTTAAAATCAGAGATGGACCCACATGCAGGCTGTGGATGGCATGTGGCCCTGCCCTCATTTTGCTGGGCCTGCTGTCCTCACCACCAAAAGCATGTCAAATTTCCTCCTTATCTTTCTTTTTGAGACACTTGTTATTTTCAACCCTGTAGTTTTGCAGGAAAACACTCTGGCACACTCTGGAACCATAGAGTGCTGCTTCAATTTCCATATTAGCAGCAAAACAGGAGGTAATGTACCCCTGGAAGCTCAATGTGCCAGCTTTAAATGCTTATTTAATACCAATAAAACAGCCCAGCTCCTAAGCCAGGATTTGGTGATGCTCCCCATTTGTCTCCCCCACCTGCCATGTGAGAAGGTAGCTTCAAGTCAACCTTGCACTAAGACATTTGATGCAGGGAGACAGACACAGGGTCTAGTATCCAGAGAAACCCCTTTATCCTGAAACAAATTTCTACCTGATAGTCTTCCTCCGTAATGAAGAGATTGTTGAGAGATTCATTCACGGCTTTGTTATTATGGTTCTGAACTGAACGCAAGTAGGGCTTTACCAGTGGCAGCTGTTTTACCTGGTGGTAGAGATGAAGCACAGTCAGTATACGTCTTGACAAAAGGAACTAAGGTTCTCAAGTAGGTGGGAAGAAACTAAATAGCAAGCCCGAAACAGGTTTTGCATCTCAAAATACAGGTGACTGTGTTACATTCCCTGACAAGGCCAGACACTAAATAGGAGTGATGTCAAGTACCTTCAGAAATTTCCTTACAACAAAGTGAGTGGAGAAAAACCTCTCCTCTCAACAAGAGTTCCTACCTTGCTAAAGAAGTTGACCGCACGGGTATGGTCAAGTCGGGGAGAGAGCACCATTAGCAAGTCATTGAGCAGCAGTGGTTTAAACTCCAAATAGAACTGGATTGCTTTGTAATAGAGCTCCACGTTGGCCACCTGTGAGAAGAAAAAGACAAGGTGAATCGGCCCCACCTCCTGTGCACTTCTTTGCCCATGTGTGGCTACCACACTATATCAGCAGTCTGTGAAAATTCATCTTCTACATTGATCTACATCCACATGTAGATGTAAAGGGGGTCCCAAAGGTAAAAAGAGTGATAACCGCTGCACTACATCATAATGTCTAACTCTTGCCCAAAAGAATTCTGTGCTCCACTCTGTGCTTTGCAGCAGGGCAGGTTTGCACTCTACTGACAAATAAACATGATTTATTCATTCAAACATACAGTTTGAGAAAAGCACGCTGAACACTAAAGCTTTTGACAGTCAAAACTCAGCCCAAATACTACAGGCTTAACATCAAGCAACTGAAGTTTCCACAATTTTTCTTTTAGTAAAAAATAAGATAGACAACAGAAAGATCCATTATCACACCCCTCAAGTAAAAGCTGTATGTTGAAAGGGCCCTGTAAAGCAGTGCTGTCTAAAACAACAAACTATGAACATTCCTCTTAACGCGTTTCACGTCTGACACAGACGACGGGGGGAAATGCAAGCTGCAAGATAAAGTGATGGTTCAAAACCAAGCCCACTCCTTGCCCATGGTCAGAAAATCTTTTACAATCAAATTAACAGTTCAACAAAATGCACAGTAGACAATGAGCTAAAGAGAACCACTGAGGCACTTTTCACACTCCAGCAGAAATGCGAAGGAAGAAAACTTGCAGGAGACGATACCTTAGTAATGATGTCCTTGAACTGCCCTTCCTTCCAGGCATCTGTTGGGTGGTTCATCATGGTGATGATGGCGTTGTCATATTCTTCATATTTGTCATACAGAAAGACTAACTCACCCCAAAGATGGGCCTGTTCTGCTGCCCGTAACACCTACAAGGAACCAGAGAAGCCACACCTGTGAATTATGGTTTTGAAACGGCCCAACTGCTCTCTTTTCTCAGATGGAGACCCAGCTAATCCTGCATCTGCTTCTAGCTAACTTCATCTGGAAAAACTCCAGAGACAATCTTCCTCGTTTCTCCTGGCCATCTGGAAATGAGAAGAGCCTAATGTGGAAACGTTCCATTCTGAACTAGCAGGGCTAACAACTGCTAGAGACCCATCCTCCATGAGTTGTATGGCTGGATCCCCTACTATTTACTGTGCTTCTGGATTTCACATGAGAATGATGAGGTGCATGAAACATCTGCTCTACTCGACCCTGAAACCACCAGCTGATGCACAACCAGTTTCATTGAGTATTCCCCTTAAGCAAGTGTGCGGGAAGTTCACCCCACAGGCCAGCCCAACTCTTTGAGGACACTTTTACTACCCCCTGATGTGATGCCTCAAAGAGGCCGGAATAATTTGGACAGTGATTTTTCCATGGGGAAAAAATGTCCCGACAACACTCCCTCCTTCATATCTTCTAAAAGCACTCCCTCCATCCCACCAAACTGATGGAAATTAACCTAAAATCAAACAGTGGTGACACTGCATGGAAGAAAAAGGCTACCTTAGGAATGTTGACTCGTGACCAAAACAACTCCAAGTGCTCCCTCATCTTCTGTGGCTTGAACTTGGAGTAGAGGATGGCCAATTCTGTGAACATCCCCATGTGGGCACGCTCCAGGCCCAATGCAGCTTCCAACATGGTTATCAACTCTTCAAAATAGCCACGGTCCTTTGGGAGAGAGGGAGAAGATGACGCTAAAATTACAACAGCAGCTCCTCATTCCACCATCCCATTCCAAAGCCAAGCCCCACAAGTACACCTTCATGTACAAGAGTGGGTCCTTTTGGCCATTACCTGATAATAGTTGATGAGCTCCTCCAGTTCGTCTGCATGGACGACAATGTGAAGGCCGCACATCTGGGCCAGACGGAACTCTTTCCCATCCACACACGCAAAGCAAACCTGGAATGTTTAAGATTAAAGAGGGGTTTTGTTCAGAAAAACTGGAAAAGCTGGAGCCACCTTCCTGCCCAATCTAGCACAGCGAGGAAAAAAAACCTGGTCTAGTATTACTATCAAGCTCACAAAGTAATTTTTTTTAATGGAATACATCAATTTCATTGGATTTTCATCCCAACCTTCTTCTAAGGAGCTCAGGATAGCTAACAGAGGTTCCCTCCACTTACTCGTTTTATCATTGCTACCAAGCTAGGGGAGACTGGCCCAAAGCGACCTAGTGGGATTCGTGGCCCAATGGTGATTTGAACCCTGGTCACAGCCCAGGACACCAAACTACTTTGCCAATCTGACCAGAAACCAACCTCATTCAGGATCCTGTTTCTAACAGACATCATTGGAGGTATACAGGCTGGCACTCCCAACTGCCCCAACGTCCGTATAACTATTCTGCGTTACACAGGACTGTGTTCTGTACAGCGATTTCTTCTAATATGACTCGATTTGCCAAGTTCCCTTTCAGAAGGCCACTTAAGATGCAAAGGATAAGTACTAATTCTATACGCAGGGAAAAGCTCACCTCTTTCCAGGTTCGGGTGCTGTTGGCTTTCCGCGCCCCGTCGACAGCTGCCTGATATTCTCCAAGATGAACCAATGTGGAAGCCAAACGGCCAAAGTTGGAGACGTTGTTGTAGAGGAGTTTGGCTGCGTCATACATCTTTTCTTCATAGCAACGGTCACCAACCTATGGAGCCAAATGTTAATTTTGTTTACTTCCTTTTTCATACAGTCAGCTGCTGAGCTCACACATTTCCATGGCTGCCTTAAAAGCATTTCATCATTGAAATACAGCTTAAAAATAACTGTGAACAAATGATATAAATCCTACCCTCATCCTCTGGCAGCATCACTACTGGCCATGCTGGCTTTGGAGGATGGGAACTACAGTCTAACTCAATGGTTCTTAAGCTATCTGATGTGAGCAATTATTATTTTCCCAATGTGTCAGGGACTGGTACTACATTTATGCCCATTAGCTACTACAGTTTCTCTCTGACCTGGAAACTCACAAATTTCTCATAGACTGGCACCAGTCCATGGATCACCACTCTTGAGTAACCCTAATTCTAGCAAAACACCTGGTCGATGCAGGAGTAGCAACAGCTACTGTTGTTTTGTTCTTTCTGGTGAACTCAACAGGGACCAACACCAATCCATAAAATTACCACTTTCAAGCTTCACTGGTCTAACTCATCTGGTTGGGGAAGGCTGGCACAGACGCTTCATTATTCGAATGCATACAGACCAACTATACTTTATAAAAAGTTACAGTTCACTTGTTAAGACTTCTAATTACATCTGAGTTTGTAGCTTCAGGTTTTTGTTATTTCCACCCTTCTTCCCAGGAGTCCTTCTTCTTCCCAACAGCCCTGAGAGGCAGAATAAGCTGAAGATCATCCAAGCTGGCCCCGATCATCTCATGAATGTTGTGGCTGAGCTAAGGTACAAACCTAGTCTATTCAAACAACTAGAATCATAGAATCGTAGAGTTGGAAGAGAGCACAAGGGCCATCCAGTCCAACCCCCTGCCATGCAGGAACTCTCAATCAAAACATCCCTATTGACAGATGGCCATCCAGCCTCTGTTTAAAGACCTCCAAGGAACTCCGCCACTCTTTAAACAGAGGCTGGATGGCAATCTGTCAGGGATGCTGTGACACCATGCAACACACTTATAAAAGGTATACTGTGTCCAAGATCACTGTGATAATGAGCACTGCTCCTCCTGCTAAACTGAGCATCTAAAAGCGGATGCACAGGCATGCATGGGCGCACACAGATTTTGAGGGTGGGACTGTCATTTCCCCATCCAAGCCCTGCAGGAGGGACTAACACAAAGGCAAGCAAAGCCACCGATAGCGCACATTAAAACCCATAAGAGAAACACTCACTTGCTGAATATGGGCATTGTTAGGTCCATTGATGAATTCCTCCAGCTCGGCCAAACGGTTTGTTTTTGCCAGAGCAAAAATCAGTTCCGTCTCCACGTAAGACTCCCGGGCCTTCCTGCGTGCCATCTGCAAGTACTTCACCAGCTCTTCCCAGTTTCCTAGGTAGGTAGAGGAACAACAACCACCACCAAAAAGAGAAAAAAGGGAGAGAAAAAAGGAAACAAAGAGGCTCACGGTCACATTATGTGAACAATCTGTGGGTTGTTCGGTTCATATACTGCGAAATAGAGGGCTCTTTAGCTTGACAGCCATTATTTCAAAAGCAGCCTCAAATGCGACTGGCATCCCGAATGACAAATGCCTCTGGTTAAAACAAAAACAAAAACAGGGAGGGGAAAGGGTTTGCACAACATCCCAGCATGTGCGACGTTGGCAAAGGGGCCACAAGTGTCCCGATTAATTCCTACGGAGGCTTGGGCTGTGTGCGGAGTTCTATCAGAGCCAAACAGTTGCTCATTCTTGCTGAACGGAACACAGGCTTCCCAAAAAAACTGGGGAGAGAAGGGGGGGAAACCGGGTCAGCCAAACAATCCGCTCCTTTGTCATCTGCCCTTACACTGAGTGAGTCTGTCCACACATCTGGGATGGGATAAATGCTCTTTACATGCACTCGGGTCCCTTGCAAGGAGGAGGAAGGTGGCTACTAATCTGACCCACAACATACATCACCAGCACAGGTTTCAAAGTGGGACTGTGAACAAGTAAGGGGGAGGAATCCCTTCTCCCAGTTAGAGGTTTCCTTAGAAAGGGGGTTAAATAGAGAATAAAGCAATAGTATGCTGGAACAAGGAAGGATTTTGTTTAGAGCGCTAGAGCTCTTTCACCCTTCCATCTTTGAGCTCCAACTGGAAGGGGAGAGGAAAACAACAAGGAAAGGAGGCCAAAAACAAAAGGAATCCTTTAACAAAAATGGTGGTTGTTGCATTTTTGCTATGAAGGCAACAGAGGAAGTCTCCCCATGTGCAACAGTAACACCCCCACTTGGCAAAGGTTTAAGTGCTCCTTTTTGCCAACCCAGGTGAAAACCTGACAAGATCTGTAGCTGCAACAGCCAGTTTTCCCCCATTGCTCTCCTATCTTTCCCATTTGTCACAGCAGAACACAACATGAGGATTGAAAACCATTTCCAGACATACCTTGCCGCCACCACCCCAGCATTGCTGGGGTCAGAAAGAGCTAAACAAGCCTAGGACCATACCCAGGTATAAGTAAAACACTGGGTTGTTTCAGGGTTAGCAATAAATGCATGTGTGATTTCTATACACAACAGCCAATGGTTTAATTTTATCCTCTGCATGCTTTTGAGCAAGTTCAGCGTTGTTTTTTATTAGCACTTCCAGGGCTGTTCTACTCTTGTTCTCAGTGTCTTGTGCAACATCATCCCAACAGCTCTGTGCAATTCTTACTCGAGAAAACCTAATAGAGAAGCAGGATTGATAAACCAAACCGAAGACCCACCTGGCCCTATCTGCCCAGTGTCCCCCACAATGGCCCATAAAATAGGTGCCCACAAACAGGACTGGAGGGAAATCATCAGGGTTCGGCTCATGTTCAACAGAATATTGAGTTATTCCAGGCCATTTTGGTTGAACTTTTCAGAAGCTCTGGTAAGACCAGGAAGGGGAGAAAATAAAGCGGAAAGAAGAGAAACGGAAAGAGTAGTTTGGAGGGGAGGATTACAACACCTGACCCATAAAAATATGACTGGATGCTGTTTAGACAGCACCTATATAAGGTCCTTTCTATCAACATGAAGAACAGCACAGACTGTTATCTAAGCAAGCTGCTGATTTTGCTACAGCCACTGTACTGCAATTGTGCTCACCATCATGAACACTGCTATAAGATTAAAAGTTTCAAAGCATGTCAAATTTAAGATATTCCCATTGTGCAATTCTTCTCTTAGATTTGCAAGGGCCCAGAAAGGCTATTAAAAAATATGAGCAGGAGATGAATAGTCCCAGAGCCCTACCGCTGGCATTGGCAGCCTGAACAACTTCCATGTAAGAAGAAGGGTCATCCGCTTTGATGTAGGAATCAATGGCTTCCTTGACCATCCCTTTCTGAAGCTGAGCTTTGGCGAGCTGACTCCACACGGCGGGCTCATTGCAGCGCTCGGCAAACTCATAGGCCCGGTCCAGGTTTCCAATGTGCTCGATCAACACCTGGAAAGGAAAAAAGGGGGGTGGTGAGCATTGATACTATCGGGTTCTTGGGGGGGGGGGGGCTTTAGGCAAATGGTACAAAGAGGTAATTCTAAAAACATATGGCTAGGACTGAGTGAGTTACAGAGGCTTGTACATCTCAAATGAACAAAGCACAGGGAAGAGAATATTGCAAGCACTGTCCTTAGGCAAGGCATTCCAAGTAAGTTCATATAGGTTCGTAAGAGACACACAATTCTCAATCCCCCTCTAATCATTTTAGATACCATGCTCAGTGAGGATGCTAATGTTCACGTTATGGACCAATCCTGTTGGCTTCCCAAATAATATGAAGAACAGAGTGAGGATCATAGGCTGGTGTCATATGGAGCGCAGCCCAGAAGTGCATGGGGTATTCTGAATGAGACTGTGGAGAAGATCTGGGGCAAGTCTAATTAAAGCACTTATTTCTCCATCTTCCAAGAAGTTGTTAGTCTACACCTCCCAGAATCCTAGAAAGTAAGGTCCTAACAACTTTTGGTGACCCAAGTTTGGGAACCACTGGGTAAAATGCAAGAGTGCTGCTCCTCATGCCAGCTTTATCAGCTACAGAAAAGGGCTGGTTTGAGAATGTGACTGTTCTGCGCTCAGATTTACAAAAGGACAAGCAAACCCCTCCAAGCTCCGAAGAAAGAGAAGTTTGGGTAAGCAAAGTGAAGACACAGCTTCTGACTTTTTAGAAAAAGTGTTAAGTGACAAGTTTGACTGTTTCCATCATGTTTGCAAGGATGGAAGTGAAACTTTGTCAAAATTTCAGAACTGGGACACAGAGCAACCCCAGCTTTCTCCCTCTGTTGTATGAAGAGCATCTCCCCATGGTTCAAACACATAGACCACCAATATTACCTGCACTGCTGATGTGTTGACATCAAACTTCCTGAAGATAGCAAAAGCCTCCTCGAAAAGCTCATTGCTGATAGCAATGTTGGCAATATCTGGAGCATCATAGTTGTCCAGGCGATTGATATACTCCATGACACGGGTACGGTCCGCCTTGATCGCAGTTAGAATGAGGAGGTTCTGCAGATTCCTAAAAGAAATAAGCAAACGGGTAGCAATCACTCACTATCATTCAAAAGGGCAAAAGGTTTACAAAAAAGTGTCTTAGGCTCATTCTCTCTAGTTAAAAAGACTTCTAGTGGCAGATCTGGGATAAATGTTCTTTCTGGCATTTCTCGACAGATGGAAAGATCTTACATGGGTTTCAAGAGAGCAATTTAAAATGCAGTTTGATCATCTTCTTCACCAAAAGATGCTGAGCTTTCCCAATTTCAACATCCCCCCCCAACACCAAATCAATTCTTAAATATCTTCTGTGTTTAAAAAACCCATTCACCTATCTTTGCAATGAGAGCCAAGCTCTGCCCAAACGTGTTGCAAAGCTTGCAAAGGTTTCTCTGCAGTTAAGTTATTTGCTATGTTCAAGTCCTGTCATGGCAAATGGCATCTACAGAGATCTCTTACCACTGGAAATCTTACTCAACTGCTTGAATTTTGAATTTTCTTCACACCCCGGCCTTGCACTCTTCTATTATTATGGGACCAGAGAAGGAAAGAGGACAGAAAAGCCCAGGTGCTCACCTGTGTTCACTGAACACAGAGTTATCAAGAACAATTTTCTCCAACAGTTCAATGAGTTCATTGGGGAGGTCAGCCGTCATGAAAGCCTTGACAGTAACAGAGACTTCTTCGGGATCCTGAGTCTCAGAGAGCGCCGTCTGTACAACCTACCAACACAAGGAGGAGTCAGGCAAAGGAGCAATTGCAGATAGCAATGCATAGGCCTCTTGCTTTCAAGGCAGCAAATGGTGTGAATGAATAGTACCTGGTCAATGAGGGGTCTTCGGTAAGGATTGCTCTCCAGCAGCACACTAGCCCACAGCTCAGGGTCCTTGCGACGCACCAAGTAGCGAGACAGACTCTTGAAGAGGGAGTTCTCATTGCATACCTAGAGTCCAAAGGGGGAAAATAATTTGGATGGTTTACTCCTTTGAGGGGTGGGTGGTGGGTGGGGGGAGACACAGACCTCACCATTCCTAATGTTCCTCTAGATTAGTGGTTCTCAACATTTGGTCCTCTAGATTTTTGAGACTTCAACTCCCAGAATTCCTGAACAGGGAGCATACTGACTGGGACTTCTGGGAATTGAAGTCCAAGAATCTGGAGACCCAAAGGTTGACAACCACTGATAGAACCTGTAAGTACTGGACTCCTTTTCCAGCTGACCAAGCCATTCTCTTGGGCTTAGTTTCCAAACTGTATGAAGAACAATAGTAACTTACTCCCCCCGCCACCTCTGGCAAGGAACAGCAATAATACTTATCATCACAAGGAAGGTGTGGACCCCCAGTGGCAAACATTTTTTTTTTCATATAGCACTGAAATGCCCTCTAGTGAATATAGGGGCATTTTATCCCCTTTTTTCTGCATCTCCTGAAACATTTTAGGACCAGGCAGGCCTTTATAAAAACAAAAAGTGAATAGCAAGTGATCTCCAGTTATTTATTGTTGTTTAAAAAAGACCTCTCCTAGGCCTAAAATGCCCCAGAGAACAAAGACACAGTAAAAATACCCACCACATATCCCTGGAAAAGTATTTCTCAGGCTATTGGTTGTGGAAGACCAGCATCCCACCTCCCACATGTGCCAGGGACCAGCATTATATCTACAACTGCTTCTCTCCTGAAGAGCTATGGCAGCCATAGCTATCGGCTCTTTTACCTCGTCAGCTCAAAAAAGAAGCAATTTGGCACTCTAAAGCCACCAGAGTATGACAGGAACCTCACAATACCATGAAGTCTACCCATTTTGACCACAACCCACATTAAATACGCACATTAATAAGTTCCTGATCACACTGTCCACGCTCATAAGCCACGCATGCCAGATGCGGGTCTCTCTTCTCACAATATTTCCCCACCACACGGCTGTCATAGTAAGGGTTCTCCCGCAGAAATCTTTCAGGGTTGTTGTTACTGTCGATGTAGATTTTCGCCAGCGCGTTGTGCGTAGCTGGCTCCTCACAACCCTCATGGATTCTAGCTTCCAGCCACGGCAAGAGGAGTTTTAATCTAAAAACCCAAGAAAATAAGTTACTCAGTTAAGGAATTCTTGAGAGCATGCTTGGACAGCAGCAACAAAATTATTCCACTATGTAGCAATGTTTTTGGCTAGCAATGCCTGAGAGCATGAGCACCAAGACAGCCACCCAGAGACTATTCTCAATGGCAACATGACATCACCTGTTTCTTTTTTCCACTTCAGCCACAAGCTCATCGGTGGAGAACTGTCCCCTCACCACCAGGATCAGGTTCTTTATGACATCTTCAGAGCAATCCACATCTAGCAAGCCCCCAATGACCACGGGCAGACGGCTCGGGTTCACCTACAGCAAGAAAGACAGCATTAAAGCAACAAACTCTACAATCTGGCATAACAGAGGCTGGGTTTCCTGCTACATAATCAAGACTTGGCAACACAGGATCTTTAAGTAAAACAGAGTGAAGAGGAGACTACGCTGCAATCCTGGTGGCAGTTAAGCAGCCATCTACAAGGTACATTCAACCCCCAAAAAACCAAAGTCTCAGTTGGAAGTAAGATTGCTGAGCCTAACCAGTTTGGTTGACAAGAGATTAGTTTTGATTTGATTTGAAGCATTTGAATTATTTCTCCATTGAGTAGTCAATGTGTGTTTCTGATGGGAGTGCTGGGAAAGTGATGAGAGCACACTTCGCCAGTGGCAAACCTTACTGGTGCTGCTGGCTGTGCAATCCTTCTGGTGTGCCCAAGATCCCCATGAGCCCAGAGCAGTTGCATCTTCTGCTTCCTTCTCCCTCCCTACCTATAAGTAGCAGTGGCCTATTGTGGGATTTGTCAACTACAGAGAGAGGGGAAATTTGAGTGGCCTACAAAGGCTATAGAATAGCTTCCTATGCCCCAAAAAGATATATCTGCACACAGAAACCACATTTATGCATGCATATGTCACTAAAGGGAGCCAGCATGGTGTAGCAGTTTAAGTGTCAGATGGAGACTCTGGTTTCAAAATCAATTCAGCTCTGGAAACTAAACTGAGTCGCCTTGGTCAAGTCGTATCTCAGCATAAGAGGCAGACAATGGCAAACCTTCTATGAATAAATCTCGCCAAGTAAAACCTGTGAGAGGGTTGTTGTATGTCAAAGTTGACTTCGATGCATATAACAAAACAGCAAGAGAGCTGTTCACTGTGTCCCCGTGTCCTACAGAGAACACACATACTAAAAGGGCAATGAATATTCAGAGAGAAAGGTTACTGACAGAGCCTCTCCTGACAGACATTACAGCTGGTTTGTAGGCGTCTTTAAAAAGCATCATCACGTAGCACTCAGTCACACCAAGGACAGCAACACAATATGATTTCCTTAGTTTCTTGCTCCAGAGGTCTTTCTTTCATGAAAACAGCCTCTTACCTTTTGAACATAGATCTCAATGTATTTCTGGAGGCTGTTCCTATACAGGTACAGCACCAGGTCGTGGACAAAGTCAAAGCGGTCACACACAATAATTAAGGGAAGCTGATCTGTCAGTTTTGCCTCCTATAAAAAAAGAAGGGAGGGAGAAAAACCCCGATTTTAATGAGCCCCACTGAATCCGACACAAGAGCTAAGAGCTAAGCTGCACAGCAAGAATCACATTGGTGAGCTGAAGCAGGTTTGCCCCTGGGGACAACGTTTCTATTCAGATCCCACCTATACAAAACACCAAACTGATACAACCAGCCTTGTTTCACGTTCTCATTCTGCTCAAAGCTCCTGCAGCTTTGTTAAAAAAATATAAAGGGCTAAATCCAATTTTATTCTCAATTAAAGTAGACCCATTGAAATCAATTCCTGTTCATTTTTGTGGCTCTACTCTAGTTGGGACGGAAACTGGATTTAGTCCCAAGAATCCAGTTATGGCTTCTTGGAGCGCCCACGTTTACAGTTTTACAGTAAGCACAAGACAACAAGGGATTACAAGCCTAGACTAGGCCTCAGCCTTGGTCAGCTGCGACAACTATTTGGTGTGCAGGATCAACTCTGGGATTGAAACGGCTAAACCAGCGGAAGACTATTTATAATACTGAAGGGTAGCATATTTGTGTTACTTCCCAGGTCATCTTGGCCTTCTGAATCATGCTTCTCTGGTCACTTGTGGCAAATAAGGGATTCCTAAGTGACCAAATGGTGAAGCCTTTAGAAACGGGAAGAACTTGGATTCTTCCATGCTTCTTTCACCTTGGTACAATGTATATACACAAAGGCTGGCTAAACTTATGGACTTGGAACACAAGCCAAATTTAATCTACATTTAAAAGCCTCATCCCATTTAGAGCTCAAATGTTTTAAGGTGGGAGATGACATCTCTTCTAGTCTTAGGGCTGCATCACTAGTTTGGGGGGATATACCCTCTACTTTTAAAGAACTGACTTGGGCAAATGCTACCTCTACATCTTGCCTCTTGCTTCTCCTTCCCAAATGATCCTCTTGAGAGCTAAACCTATTATGTGGATTTGGGAGGCTTCATCCCAGCTGCTGCTGCCTGCGGATACTGGGCTGAGATACAGCCAGATATACACAATGGAACTGAACTGAAGACAGCGGCAGGTTACAAAGGGATTGAAAGCAGCCCTGTGATTAAAAACGCAAAAACAAAAAAACCAATTAATTCGGCAAAGGATTCCAAGGACAGCCAGCCTTTCTCCTTGTGGCAGAATGATCCAGATGCCTTTAACAAAAGGGGTGCCAAGATGACAGGAATGAGTTCCAAGCGGGGGGAAAATAAGCCACCTGTGAGCACAATTTCTGTGACTATAAATCCCAGGATGTAATCCTGAACACAAAGTAGACACCGAAGGAGTTCATAGGTACGGGAAACCTATACTGGGAGGTTTACCTGGTACATGTCCTGAAAATTCCAGAGACACAAGGAAGAGCACAAGAGACAATAGACTGGTCAGGAAACGGTTGACATACAGATTTGGCTATTCATAGGCTATCCTCAAAGACAGCTGTCGGGTTAACCTAAAGCTCCCAAATCTCTTCCCGCCCATCCCAGCTGGCCCTCCGAGGTCGGAAGGCAGAAATAAGAACCATGGAAGTGTATGGAGAGGTGCAGTTTCTATTCTAGAGGGTAATTTTGTCAGTCTACATTTCAGACAGAAACAAACAACACCTTTAAAACTAAAAGATGTGAGCTTCCACACAGCTGTAGGTAGCAATGATTTCCTTTTTCCAAACTTCAGTGTGATTTCAAATTGTGTTCCAAAACTCATTCTACCTTTTCACAAGAAGAATGTTTCTATTCCCAGAACAGAGTTAAGACTGTTATTTCAAATGACCTCTCCATCACCAACAGTTTAGGGAACTACGTGTTTACATTTCACAAACAGTGGCAAACAGGGCCCACCACGAAAGGCAGATTGTCTTAACTTTTTACCTTGAGAAAGTTCTTCACACGCTCCGGGTCGTAGCAGTTGCTTTCTCGGCAAATTCGTTCCACCTCTTTAATCTGTCCTGTCTTACAAGCAGCTTGGATATACTTGAAGTGGACGTCTGGGTCCTGGCTGAAGTTGACGATAGACCCCAGGAAATAGAAGAGACCTGAACAGGAGGTGAGGAGACGCAAAGGAATGGCAACACTTCAGGAATCGAGTCAAGCAGGCAAGTGCCTTTGGGATCAACAATTTCGGGTCCCTCACTTGTAACTTTTTATCTTTAGCAAGATGGCTCCTATCTTATAATATGGTTCCAGGGAAAGCATCACCAGACAAACAAGAGCTTCTCTAATTTCACTGAAGGAAGGGGAAAAAACCTTAAATTTCTTCACGTTTTGCTTCCCTGATCAAATGTGCCAATCTGTATCAATAACTGAAGGAGAAGGTCAATAGTATGTAGCAGGCAATGCTACTCCAAGACCAGTACCTCAAGGCCAACCAATGCAACAGGTAGGATATAACCAAGGATGCTTCTAGCACACATTCAGAGTCACTGCAAAAACACAGATGGCCTCCTGATATGGTTGGACTGCAGTGCCCATCAGCATAACTGAAGCTATGGGTAATGTTCCAACCCAGTATCATCGGGAGGGCCACAGGCTCCCTGTCCCTGACACAACAAAGCTACTTTACCTTCAAAGCTCTTGAAAGATTCGAAGAGTTCAATGAGCGACTGCGTCGAAAGCTGTTCATGGTATTTAGAGGCAACCTGGACGCATATCTGCAAGTTCTGGCGGATGTTGGCGGAAAGCATTGCACGCAGGCATTCCAGGGAGTCTTCAACGGAGAGGGAGCCAAAATAGTTCACCAGCCACTGCAAGTTAAAACACAAAATTACAAGAGACTGTAATTTTAAGGCAACTTAAGTATCCAAAATAATCTGCAGTTCTCTGAGTGTATAACCACCTGCCATGGGAGAACCTGCTTCCTCCAAATACAGATAGGACCTGCTAGATTTGGGGTCACCGTACCTCAGGGTTGAGAAGATGAGTGTGAACAACTGCACGCTTGATATCGTACAAGTCGGTGAAGTGTTCTAGGGCTCGCTGGAGGAGGCCAGCTTTCTCACACAGCTGGGCGATGTGGGCCCGGTCATAGTGAGTGAACATTTGGTTTCCCAAAATGGCATCTGCAACCTGGAAAGAAAGATTCAGTGATCAATAGGAATGTTCATTTTAGGTACAGTGATTCTCTAGCATGCACAAACTTACAACAGGTTTAATTTCATACTGCGAGTCTGCCACACATTCTTCATGTGTGTTCACATCACCTAAGTCTTCCAAGGTAAGGCTGCCAATTATAAGATACAGGGATCTTTCAGAAATCACTATGTAGCATCTATTCTGATTTTATTTTTTTCAAGCTTAGCAGAACTGCCGGGTCTGCTTTAGAAGAAACTATATTCAAGTATTTTGATTCAGCTGCAGACATCACTTCTAAACAGAAATTATCACCTTCAAAAACCTCTCTTGTGTTCCTTTTTAGAATGCCAGCCTCAGAGATACTTATGCTTTCATCCTGAACACCCACCTGGTCCCCAAGTTCCTTTAACAGATACAGGACCTACCTGGGGGGCATGCATGAGGTTCATTTCAAGTAAGCGGGTCTGCAGAGGACCCTCGGAGGGGCGGTTGTTCTTCAGGGCATCCAACAAGAAGGCTGTACACTGCTGAATCAGGTTGTATTCCATGAACACATCCACTATCTGAAAAAAGGATGTCATGTCTGTGTTAGTCTCCTCCTTACATCAACTGACTTGAATGAGAGGAATCAAGTTTGATCGATATGGTCTGTATTCCCAAGCATACAGGACAACTTAAAAAAATTAGGTAGAACTACTCCAATCCATACTACCAAAGCTCATCCAGTCACTAATCAGTCACAGAAAGCTCAATTCTTGCTCTTCACATACTGTTCCAAACATAAGACAGTCCCTGTTTAGCAGGAGCCTCTTCTTTATACCTACCTTTCAAACTGGCAACAGGATAATAATTACAACCATCATTTTCCAATACCTGGAGTCAACAGCTCAAGATAGCATTAGGTAGGCTTGTATGAACAAGTTAACCACTAATTAAGTTTCCTTTAGCAATTTAAAACTCAACTCCAGGAATCCTTCCATGTTCTGGTGTACGGCAGCATTTATACAGCATTTATGTGCATGACTGAGTGAGATGTGAGATCACACAAAGAGTTAACTCTAAGTTAATTACAGAGATTTACTTACTTGGGTGATATCTGCAAGAGGTTCTTCATCCTGAACCAACATTTGGGCAAACTGCTGTCCTTGGTCTGGGCTGATCCGCATGACATTCCTCAAGAGAAAGATCCAGTCTGGAGTGTAGCCAACCTATGAAAAATGTGAATATGCACATATTAGGACATAATGAGCAGATTTCGTTCTTTTCCCCCCCTCTTTCTTTCTTCATACTGCCCTTTACTATGAAATGCACTAATATTAATTTATACTTTAAAGACTGGCTTACTGTTTGTTTTGTCTCCTTCAAAATCATGCTCTATAAATATGTAAGAGCTGCACCAGATGCCATCTAGACAAGGATGGAAAATATTTGGCCCACCGAACGTTCTGCATCACAAATTCCATAATCCTGCCCCATTAGCTATGCTGGTTGAGACATCTTGGAGTTGAAGTGTCACACATTTGAAAGGCCAAAGGGTCCCCAACCCAGACCAACAATGAGGAAGCAAAGGCTAGGCCAAAAGAGACTACTGTACATGATTTTGTCTACACTATATGGTCACAGGAAAACTTCAGCACTATGCTGTCCTCCATTAAACTTTGTGGGTATTAGGCAGCCAGATCATAAACACAATTGTCATTGCAATTACTGATTTTGGACCAGGTACATATTGAAACTAAGCATCCACAAAATAGTTTGGGGCATGAGTTTCTGTCCACTGACAATTCCCACTCCTATTTGTACAGAAAATTCCAACAGTGCTCCTAGGCTACTTCAATTTGCAACATTGGTCAAAGCAATTCACATTTCAGATCAACAAATCACCTTCTTTGCATACAGCACAATCTTCTGAACTTGACCCGTTTCAGCAAAACACTGAATGACTTTGTTGGGCACATTGGCTCTCAGGTAGACGCTCAGAGCCAGCGTTGGATCCACAGACTTCACAAGGTCTCCTAGTTCTTCAGAACATTCCAGCTGTTTTGATACAAACATTTAAATAATTTGTTAGACAAATATTAATAAGCAGGATGACACAGGCTAGACTGCAAAGAAAGGGGATGACTAAAGAAGAAAAAATCTCTCACACAGATATGCACATAATCTGCAAGCCATTGCTATCATACTGAAGTCTCTGAAATATAACAGCAGATTTGGTATGTGGATCCTTTCCCATTTTTCTGCCTTCTCTACTATGGAAATTCTACCCCTCTGAGTATTTTGAAACATGTTCTTAAGATAGATATTTCACTGACAAAGAGAAGTGGCCAGGTCTCTCTGCTCTCACCAATCCACATAGACCAAAGACATGGTCTAGAGCAACGGTTCATCTGTAGTACCAAAGCTGGCAAGTACTGATCTAGCATACATAGGCCTGTTACAAACTGCCAAAATAAAGCTGCTTCGGGTCTCTTTGGAGGTATGCTATTTAAATGATGCATAGGTCCTAAGAGTCCGGAGGTTGCGCCAAAGCCACACTCAATTCCTAAGCACTGGAGTGCAGCTTTGGTGCAGCTTTCGGATTCTTAGGATGCATGCATCATTTAAACAGCATACCTCCAAAGAGACCCGAAGCAGCTTTATTTTGGCAGTCTGTAACAGGCCATTGAGTCCAACCTACAACCTTTACCTGTCAGTGGAAGATTGGAAATGGCTAAAAAGGCCACCTTTATGAAACACCTGTCTGCAATTTATGTTGTATTCCACAAGGAAAACTTAACAAAACACTAGAAAACTCCAAAACAGCTTAGCAAATCTTGAAAGTTAACATCTCAGATGAGGCCACAGCATTCAGTAGGTGGAGAGAACCTTTATCTACGCAGGCAAAACCGTGTTTGTTCATTGAGAATCATGACATATAGGAAACATAGGGGTCTTAGTTTATAGAATCTGGGTTCCCAAGTAAGTTCTCATTTTTCAATTAATTCAATGCACAGATGTGGTTACTGCTGCTTGGACTTGAGCTGGAGAAGATTCTGTTGGACAGAAAGTGTGTAAGTTTTGCTACCAGTAAACACTCAGCCAGGGGCCCTGAAATGAATTGCCCTCTCCCTGACATCCCCAACATGTTTTACCTTATCTTCCTTTAACCATTTCTCCAGGAGCTGCTTGCGTCCTTGCTGGAGAACCGGCCGGCAGAGTTCTAAGGATTCATACTTGTTCAGCTGCCCTTGGTCTAGCAGGATTCCAAAATATTGGAGCAGGGGAGAGGTCTGACCCGGCTGTGCTGGGACGCTCTGGAACCGACGGATG
Source organism: Sceloporus undulatus (assembly GCF_019175285.1). Lineage (NCBI taxonomy): Eukaryota > Metazoa > Chordata > Lepidosauria > Squamata > Phrynosomatidae > Sceloporus > Sceloporus undulatus. Next base: position 5,089,406 of record NC_056532.1, on the reverse strand, counting down.
GTGTCTGGGGTGCGTAATATACCCTTGAAACACAAGATATGGATAAAGTTAACCCACAGACCCTTTGGGGCACCAACAAAAGTGTTTAGTTCATCAGACAGTTCATCATTCATCACTTCCAGACCCTTTAGGTCTATGTGTGACTTTTAGCCCCTCGTATTTTGGACTTCTACTCCCAGAAGCCCTAGCCAAGCACAAGAAATGGCAAGGTTTTGTGGGGGTTATAATCCAAAACATCTGCATTTTCCACACCTTAGGGGCATTTGCTGCCACTTTTGCCGCTTCCGAATAGCTCCCTTGGGCAAAAAGGGCATTGAATTTTCGGGCAAAGAGTTCCTCAGCACCAGCAAGGTTGTTACGGACAGCCATTCGCAGGGCCAGATCGGGATTCTGCAGCACGTTGGTAATGTAAGGAATTATGTTCTCTTCCTCAACACATACTGAGAGTACCTGAGCGGGAGAGAAAAGAGGAGACAACAGTTTCCTATTATGATCTTAGTCCGCTGACATTCCTTACTAACAACACAAAGCAATGCTCTAGAAACATTCTTTTAAAATATGTATATGCAGAAGCTATGACCAGAAAGAATCAGGCAGCAGACTTTTGGGGTCAAGAAGTGGAGCAAATTCATTTATTTTTTGCTATTTCATTTTTCCTTACAGGAAGAGGTTCCTGTGAGGAATTTCTTTCTTTCGGTATCATGTGCCAAAATAACCTGGTTATTTTTGAGTTTTATGCACCTTGAGTTGGGTAGGTAGGTGAGGTGCCATGTGCCACTCTGTTTTGGATGTAGATTTGGCATGGCATGGGAGATATGCCAGGGTGGCAGAGGGAGCAGATGATCTGCTTGGGATGTACCACTTTGGAGAAAAGACTGGAAAGTTGCATTATTTTTAGGAAATTGTGTTCATAAGAGCTTCTTAGGTGGAGACCACAGACATATCCCTCTCCCCAGTAAGTCTGTTTCATGCAGGTGGAAAGCCAGCATAATGGAAAGACACTCTTCTCCAGCATATGCAGAAGCATTCAAAACAATGCCTCCCCCATTTGCAATATGATACAGTACCATCCCAGAAGAAGTCGCTTCATGCTGCGCTATGCGCAGAATGCCTGTGATTCAGCGAAGGGCTGCTTCTTCCGTGAGAAAATCATGCATCGCTGATCTTTAGGCTGGAGAGCCAGAGGGGAGAGTGAGGACTGCCATGCCAACAGAAGTGAGTCATCCAGTCTGCTCATAAGCGCAGTGTCCCAAATGGGGACATGAGATTTGTACATGCAATGGTTCTGCTTTACCAATGAACACTTGCAATCCCAGATGGACACTCTGCTCTTCCAAGTCAAATATGCATATTGAACCACTTTCAAGGGCATGAAAGTAATGTCCACCGAGGGCTACAACAACGTTTGCCAATCCGTGGATATACAGATGTTGTTTTGACTACAACTCCCAGAATGCCTCACTACTGGCTGTACTGAATGGGGCTTTAGGGAGCTGAAGTCTAACAACATTCAGAGAACCCAAGGCTAAGAACCACCAGCCCAGAAGATTCATAGAGCCAGGTATTCACTGGATGAACTGTATTTAATCCTGTGCTGACACATACATGAAGGGGCCACAAACATCTAGAACGTCAGCACCACACTTTCCAAATTCTATGTGATATGGTGTGGTAACTACTAGTAGTTCAAAAATACACACCATTTCTGGATTTGTCAATAGCTATCAAATATATCTGATTCAGCGCTAGGTGCCAAGCATAACCATGACAGAAGTTTGTGTGGCTCTGTGGAAAGTTTAGCAACTAATAACTACTGCGGAAAGGAGTGCGTGGAATGGATAGATTTCTCACTCTTGGTTGATATCAATCTTAAGTCTGAATTCTGAAAAATTCCAAGTCGAAGAGCTTGCTCTGTTTTTTAAGCTCTTGCGGAGGCGAAGCAAGTGGATACGTTTGGGTGGGTACAGCCACAAAGTCCTAGGTCCTTGAGGATCCTGTGCTGCACATTCCTCCCCATTTTAAGATTCAGGGGTGCAGAGTTGCCCCACACGCAAGAGACGCTAAAACGGTTCGGGGCTTTTTCAATGGTGACACCCCTCAAGTGGAACCTGTCACATTCTCAAATCCCTTCTGACAAGAAGGCTAATAATAATAGTAATAAAAGCAGGCAAGACAAAATATGATGCTCCCTTGATCGAGTAGCTCAGAAAGCTGAATGAACTTTATAACTGAAGCCTAGGAACACTACTTGGGGAAAGTCGCCTACATTTCCAAGAGTGCTGCTTCTCAATGTGGCATGGAAGACAGCCGATTTGTGATACTGAACCAGCTCTGCAACCTGTTCAAGGTTTCTTGTCTCACTCTGCATGGAGTTACAAGGCTGAAACCCACCCACACCCAGTTCTACAGGGGCCACAGATTAGTGGTAGAGCACCTCCTTTGCAAGCTCAGTGTCTCCGATTTAATTCCTGGCAATTCCACCTAGGAATACCCGACAGGGAAAGACAACACTGGCCTAGAACAATAATGCTGCTACAAAGCACAGCTCCTATACAGCTCAGGCTTTTTTACACCCAGAGAATCCTGACGCTGCCACTTACCGGATCATTCAACCAGCTGCCAAGAGAGGCTTTTTGTAGCCATGGCAGCTTAGCAGCAGATTAACACAATCCAAAGGGAGGGATGCTAGCTATTTGAGAAAGGTTCGTTTTAATCTTAAGAGAAATTCCAGCAGTCACAACAACCCAGTGCAAGGAGAGATGGCTCTTGGACATCGATGCTTAGACAACTACAACCAAAAACATCACTTGTGCCAGTTTGCGCTCATTCTGGGTCTTGAATACGGCATGCATGTGCTTATTAACCCAGAAACCAGAGTTCAATGGCAGGTTAAAACTGTCCTATCCTTACGGTATGCAACAGGAATCTTCTTCCCCAAATGATTCAAGTCTTCAAGTTGGAACATTTTATGGAGACATTAGCTCCTTCTCTGGTGGGTTCCCATGGCTGATCAGGGATTTGAACTCAAGTCTCCAAAAGTTCTAGACCAGCAGTGAAACCACTACAACATGCTGATTCCCCTTAGTCAGCACAACTAGTAGTAAAGGGTTATGGGAACTGCATTCCTCTAGGGCTCCCAAATGCTAGCTGAAAGGCGGCATTCCGCAACTGACTGCCATGCCATGAACTCAAAGCAAACATCACTTTTAATTGGAAAGATCTTCCAAGGTCAGCATTGTTAAATATTGCCAAGCAAAGGCTCCGGCAGCATTCCTACAACTCTTTGAGTTTCTGAACTTTCACCTACTACTCCCAAATGCAACACTTCTGACATACTCACTGGCAGGAGCAGCAAGTGAAATCACATTCAGTGGATTATAGTTAAGAAAACACTTCCCATTCACAAGTAAGAGTGCAGGTCAAAGGTCTGAAAAATGCACCCATTTACCAACCTGAATCTCACAAGCCCAGTTTTATTACATGCTAAGATGCCTCAAAGAATAACGTCTTGCTTACTTGTCCTTTTCTGTTGACTCCAATGATCCCAGCCGTGGCTTCGTGGGGGGCAGTGACAAAGATGGTCTCACCACTAATTCTGTTCATGTAAATGCAGGTGCCTGTTTCAAGATCGTACAGATGGATGTAACCGTATTTGGTGATCAGGAAGACAACATCATGCTTTTCACTGATCTGCAGAAGAAAGAATGAAAACAGCGTTGAGGCCTCCAACATGTGCAGCAATGGGATGTACATGCTATGCCCAGACACAAGAGTCTAGCTGCAGTATGTTTGAGCCAACCGAAGTTCATTAGTAGCTTTTCATCTGTAACACAAGCTTGAAAAGCTAGAGTGGCATCCCTTTTTGTATAAAACACAAACCTTCAAATAAGCCATGAGGAGTGTCATGAAGCTATACGAGTGGTTTAAGTATGCCTTAAGTTGCTGAATAGTGTCACACAAAATCAGGACACATCCGCATGCTGATCAGAAAATGCTTTTGTTTGTACAAAGTGTGGTCTTCGTAACACACAACTGTAAGCCTAGTTGTGGCTCCTGAATTCTGGCTTGCAGTTATGTCCAGACCCATCTCCCCAAATAAGTCATCATTAGTTGGTCAGCTGCAAAATCACAACTAAAAACTGCGGTTTGTTGTTGGCTTACAAGCAGCAATTTGTTGAAACCTAGGCTTGGTGTATCTGAACCTACAACTGCCGCATGTCTGTGGCCTGTTGACACACCTGCCCCTGCCTGAAAAACGATGCTAACAAATGGGGCAATGCATATATTCTAGTTGGGATTCTAATTAAAATTGAACACAACAAATCATTTGTTAGTTTTTAAATCACCACAATATTAACTGTTGTATTATTCCAAGAAAGCAATACGGCTAGCCTCTGGCAATTATTACAAATGCGTTGGAATTCTCCAAGTGCCAAATAGCAAAGCGAGCTTTACTAAGTCACCGGCAGCCTTCCGTGTACCTCTTATAAAAGCCAAAAATACCTGAACTTTTGTTCTATAAAAGGGAAGGCTAAGCAGCAATTAAAGCCAGCTTACAACGTTAAATCCAAGGCCTGGGAGCAGGCAGTATTAAGCTTGAGCATTGTTTCGCATTATGAAATGATTGATTTCAATGCTCCCGAATTCAAATTGTCCCCCTCCTGTGTACATACATACACAAACACTGTCTGTAACTCATGTATCATACCTGCATTGCGACTGGGAAGTCGTTCTGTGCTTCAGGTGGGAAGAAGACGTCCACAGCTTTCTTGGGAAAGGGCTGGTTTCCAGTGGGGGGTGTGCCAACTTCAATGATATGCAACTGTGTGGAAAGAGATTGGACTGACTTAAATCTTTTGCTTTTGCAGGGAAGGAAGACACACAATTCCATCCAAGCTAAACATTCAAGGCATTCAGTACTGAGAATATATTAGTGCTAGGTTTATTGCTGTACGAAAAGGCGAGGCAACTTTTTCTTGAAGGGGTCATATCCAGAAGTGTGGTGCCTAGACTACAATAGTGTGGCCTGTACCAAATCTTACCTTGCCTCCAGCTTGTCCTCTCACCGCAAAACAGAAAAGAGTGGATTCTTCGGCATTGCCTTCCATCTTGAACTGTGCGAAGCTAGCGGCGTGGCCCTCGATAGGCTGGGACACTTTCCGATCTACGGAATAAAGCTGCATGGCTCCTACCACACGGTTTTGCTTTATTAAAGAAAGGAAGAGAAGAGCAACCATGTAAAGATGTAACTTAGCAGCTGTGTTACAATAACCACAATCTCCGTTTACAAGCTTAACACTTAAATGAGGTATTTGTGCAAGTCTAGGCAAAGGCTTTGAAGCGGCAGTTTCTGAGATTGTAGAGGACCAGAGTCTGGTGAAAAGAAGGGAAGAGTACTTTCCAGTTCATGCCCCTCTCTCTATTTCATAATACATTCCCACTGAAAAGGGCTTTTACTTCACTGAACATTTACTCCCCCAGGCTGACTGTCCAGAGACAGTGAAGCCCAGAGGCACGGAGGGAGTAAAACCACTCTTCGGCTCTAGAAACTGTCTCCCATGGTGTGGGTAACCTGGTACTTGCTTTTCAATGTGAGAAGGGCTTAGGTTTAAGTCATTAAAACTGCAAATTGCCCTGGGTGCTTTGCAGAAAGGGTTATTTTAGAATATAGTAAGCAAGTAAGACTTTTGTATTTGGATCCTCCTTGTAGATGAATACTCGCACAGCAGTGGCTGCGCCACCCAATTTCCCTCCCAGTTTTGCAACATCACTGTCAGAGTCACTCGCGCCAAAAATCCCCTTTCCTCAGGCCTTGGATCAGAACAAAAGCAAAAGAAAAAAGGCCAGTGTCTATTTACTCCTATTCCTTTCTACTGCTCATGTTTCCTTTTTACTACATGTATTTATTTTTGCATTGCTACTGCATTCCATAAAAAAACTGATGGAAAAACTCACAAAAAATGATTGCGGCAATGTTTATGTGGTGACTATACATTATGGCAAGAACCTAATTTCTTAACAATGGGGAGAAACCTATATATTAATCTGTTACATTGAAGTGCTAATGGAGGGAGGTAGGCGCCAACTGTTGCTCCGATGGGCCACAACGTGGCACACCTAGTTTGCAACTCATTTTAAAGGTTCAAAGAACTTGGGAGGAAGCATGTGGGGCAATTCTGGGAACAAAATTTACTCTTTTTCCCCCCAAATAGGAGCCAGGATGTTTTGGGGACTGGAGGCTTCAGGGGTCAAAAAAGTGGTGTTTGCAGGGGCAACATGGATCTCATGGGGAGCCCCTTCCCCAATCCTGTATAATGTCAACTGAAACTGTCACACAGTTAAAACTTTATCTGAGCTCTTAGCATTGCTAGTTACACTGAAAAGTTAGATACTGAAAACCTAGGAGCGTGGAGGAGCGCTAAGAGATCAAGGCTCTTGTGCATGTGTCATAAAACATGTCAATGCTCAATGGAATATAGCAGCCTCAAATACTTAAGATTCTCTATTTTGCTAATCTACTAAATGGCCTTCTGGGCTATCAGTACACTAGTCCCTCCATATTCGCTAGGGTTAGGGGCACAAGACCCCCGTGAATCTGGAAAAACCACAAATAACAAAAACACCATGTTTTTACCTGAGAGGACACCTCTCTAGAAATCTCTAGGACCTTTGTTGCAACTCTGTGGTCAATGTCCGACAGACACTGACCATAGAACTGCACTGGAGGAGCTACAAAGGCCTAGTAGAGTATTCTCTCTAGGAATCTCTAGGTCCTTCAGTGCAACTTTTAGTTAAAGTTGACCATAGAGTTGCACTGGAGGACCTAGAGGTTCCTAGAGAGAACATATTAATCAAATCTGTGAATATTCAAATCTGCAAATATCAAAGCTGCAAATATGGAGGGATGAGTGTATTCCATTTCTATTCTCATTTAGTACACTGGAGACAGTGGCAGCCCATTTTTCACAATGTAAAAATGAGCACGAAACCAAAACACTGGGTCATAACCATTTACTGGTCTTCCCATGTTTCTGTGTTGGATATGCCAACAGAGGCCATAACTTTACCTGTGCAGATATACCAGTCAAAAGCAACCATTTCTGCTTGGCATCTGTGCGGTAGTTGATTATCTGGCAGCCGGCAAGGCTAGAGTGGCGATCAAACATTTTGACCGGCTGAGACTCTCCTTCCATACTCCAGTGGTAGACAGCGTTGTCGGTCACCAGCGCAACTGTGTTCAGAGAGATCCACTTCCAAAAGGTGACGTCGTCCGTCATGGTATGAGCCTTCATTTTGCTCTTCATTTCGATGTTAAAGATCTGAAGAGTCTTCCCGGCTGTAGATGTGATCACAGATCAGTTAGCTGACTTGAAGGGCAACGTTTCAGTTATCAGAAGAACTATGATGCGTGGTTAAAATGGCTGCATATGCCACCTAATTCTGTGAAACGTTATCATGCATGGGGCTCGGTTGTAAAAATACCTAGTGGCCAACAGGCTTTTGGGGGTTGTTTTTTTAACCAGACACCAACATTCCTCAAGCCACATTTACTAATCTACACAAACTCCATCTAACAGAACCAATTCCTGAATTGGTTGTGGCTCTTCGGCCAGGTATTGCAAACACAGGTTTCATCGACAACATCGTGATGTTCGACACTCATGCTAAGTTACTCATCCTTAACCCGAGCAGATGAGAAAATGCTCGCTCGAGAAGATCAAGGACACCAAGGCATACAACAGCGATACCACACACGTTCACGTCTGTATCTAGTACTTGTACACGGAGGGACACGGGTTTGAAGACAGCAGTCACGAAGTGGGCACTCTGTCGGGTCAACTGGTAGCTTGGTTTTCGATGAACCAAAGCACATAACAAGGGGTTTTTTTTCCCTGCTGCATTTTGCAGACTAAGCGTGCACTAAACACACAGCGTGGGAAGAGGAGAGAACACAAACAACAACCAGGCAGGTTGAGAGGGAGGGATAAGTAGAGGAACGCTTCAAGTCAGAAAGGGGATGCGGGAGGTGCCCAACGCTGATGGGTTTGGGGGCCTTGACTATGGAGACCTGAGTTCATTTATCCCCGTTTGTCCATTAAAATTCACTCGACGGCCGTTGACTCAACATCTCCTCAGTGGCTAAAATGGGATAAAAGGGGAAGAGTCCCATCTGAACTGCCCTCAGCTTCTTGAAAGAAAGGTGGAATATAGATAGGATAAAACACTAACAAGCAAGATTCCACAGGATGGAATTAGTCGCCCCTCCTTTTCCACGGAGGATCCGTTCCAGACCCCCTCACAAAAATGGAGTTTTGCCTATGTTCAAGCCCCATTGGCTTGAATAGTGATACAGGGGTGCACAGGGGTGCACCATGAGCACGCACCCCATTCATTTTCCTGCCGCTCCTCCCTCATGCATAAGTGAGGGAAGCGGATCCGAAGACTGCGAGAACAGAGGGAGGGCTGAACTTCTTTACAGGTGGTTCTCAAACTGGTGTTAACAAAGATATAGCCCTGTTAGTCTGTAGAATCAGTACGTAGAGAGATCTTGTAGCACCTCTGAGACCAACTGAAAGAAAGAAAGCATCTGAGGAAGTAGACCGAGGTCTACGAAAGCTCAAGCTGCCTGTTAGTCTCAAAGGTGCTACAAGATCTTCCCATACTGGTGTTAACAAATACTTATCATGAAGAGTATCATCCAAGCAAGGCAAATTTAGGAAGGGAAAAAAAATAACAGATGCCTGCTTACTGTTCTCTTGAGCCGGGGAAGAATGGCAACAAGAGGTGGCAAAAGCAGGCAGAAAGTATGTTTTAAAGAAGGGCAAGGAACCCGATAAAAAGTAATGGAACTCCTTCCTTCTAGTACTAGTTGCTACAAGCAGCAGCTCCTATGAATTGCCATCCAGCATTGTCCAAGAGGAAAAGCTGGCTTGGCATTTTATGTCCTGCCCTGCTTCCAACAAATCCAAACAAAAGGTCCCCCAGAAAACATTTTGCATTTGGTGGTTTTTCCTGAGAACTAGCAAACTAAGGTATAGACATGAAGCGCTCAGAAGCAAAAATTCTGGCTAAGCAAGTGAGGGAAACAATATGTAACTTTCGTGGCATTACTAATTCATCATATTTACAAAACCTTAATTCCAGGAGGGACACAAAACACAGAAACTATGCAGGTCAGACTTTGAAAGCTATTAAGAACTAAGTTTCAGGGTTAAAGGCTAAGCTACCACCGTATTTCCTAGCGTCAGCCCTCTCATCTACTAGAATAGTAACAGGTTAGACCGGCTCTTTAAAAAGGAGGTGGGAGGCAGGAGGAGAAGGGAACAAGGACGGTGGGGAGAACCCAAGGCTACTTTGGTTGTGGTTGCTTTCACTACACAATCTTGGATTTTGGGGGGGTGACAGTAATCCAAGACACATTCTCTAGTTGAAAGCCAGACTGGAGCTTTATTTCTGTCCCGTACTATTTGCAAAGTACATAAAAAGCCAAAAAATAATACAGCCAGTTATGAAATTGTAAGAGTCTCCGTCCTGTTTATAAAAAGCTCGATGCATGTTCAGGCAAAGATGCTTGCAGGCCTTAACGTCAAGACCGGGTTTCTGCTTTTGCGCTCTGCTTTTATTTTCTCCAAGAGGAATTTTGAGAATTCAGGTACCAAAGTAGTGACGGAATATAGGCCCTTATCTCCTTCTCCACTTTAATTATTCAGTGTGCCCTGTTAAGCCCTTAAGCTGGTAAGCCTTTCGCATTCTCTTTTCATAAAACAGGACAAACACCAATACAATCTGAAAACGGAGGTAAACTCACCATCTGCACACACAAGAAAGCATTAGAAAGTGTGACAAAAATAGTGATACAACATTAAAGCCGTCAGAGGAGGGGGGGAAAAGAGGAAGCTATTGTAATGAGACAGTTGAGAGCTTAGTTTCTCCCTTGCAAAAGGAAACATGGCAACATGTTGGCTTTAGCGGAGGCAGATGAACAGTGCATTGGGGGCGAAATGTCATTTGAGCAACGGGGTTTGCACCCAACAAGTAAGGCTGGCAATTGTGCTGTGACTTACACGCTTGAGTAGGATGCACCCAATAGGTAGGACACATTAGTACTGTTCCGTCATATTCATACCAAAATGATGAAGCTTAGAACAAGGATAGGAATTTGCACACTCGGTTTGGAAGTCTGAGGCGAAGGTTCATAAATAACTTCCAAAAGAAGATTAAACGCAGTTACATGGTTATTGGCCATACTGCCATATCATGTTAAGCCATAGTTTAGGTCAGCCATGGTTTGTTGCCCAACAGTTAATTCTAGCTCTCCTAGACGCACGGCCTACTCACATTAAAATAAAGCTATTAAAAGTGGTTTAAAAATCATATTACAAGGCCGTCCTGCAATTGAGAACAGCTAACTAACGTAACCTAGTTTTCAAGAAACTTGCACTGTGTATCCTGGACAAGACACAGCTTTTTTATAGTTGTAAGAGGAAAAGAAACGAATAGTGGTAATATTCATTGCAGTAGCAGTTGTAGATCTCTTTGGAGAGAACAAAAGATTGGTGTACCTTCAGAATCTCAGGTGCACTCCCCAAAAGCCTAACCCCCAATTCAGAAATATCTTAAAGGAGTTGAGAAAGGTTTTTCTTACCTTTCAGAGCAATGACTTTGCTGGCAGGGTTCATGATGGCGCTATCGGCTGAGATTGGCCGGCGGATGGGATTGCTGGGGTCATTCATGTCAATGATGACCACTTGGGCCTGCTCTCCAACTTTCTCTCGGATGCAGATGAATTTGTCAGACTCCATGGTCAGAGTGCTGAAGCCAATGTTGGCTGGATTAATGCCCAGGTTCTGGAGCTGAAAAAGGCAAAAGATGGAGAGAGATCAAAGTCACACCCTTCTTACTCCCATCTGATGTCTTGTCATCTGCTGCTATCAATAGGACCTGGGGAACTTTGGAGTTAAAGCACTTCCATTTGACCTCTCAAGAGCTTCATAAAGAATTTCATCCTGCATGCCACTGTCATTCTTCTCACCTGCCAAATCATTCTCTATTCTGGAGAGCATTCCCTCCCTCAGAAATCACAAACCAGAGGGAGCGATATAAAGTACTGTATTGATCACTTCCCTTTGCAATGAGGCAAAAGACTGTTGTAGACTCACAATTGAAATCCAGAGAGACTGCAATGACCATTAGGTTTTGTTAGGTCTCCATATGGAAGAGGTTATAATTTTGGGGGGGGAAACAGTTGTGGTTTGGGACTATAGGGTCATCATTAAAATCTGAAGCACATTACTACTGAGCAGTGGTTCTCACCCTTCCTAATGCGGTGACCCTTTAATACAGTTCCTCATATTGTGGTGACCCCCAACCCTAAAATTATTTTCATTGCTACATGCAAATATGTGTTTTCCAATGGTCTTTGGCGAACCTTGTGAAAGGGTTGTTCGACCCCCAAAGGGGTCCCGACCCTGCTACAGAGTAAGCATGAAACAATTGCTATCCCTGTTTGCTGGGTGTAATAACATTTTGAGGCTGGGCCAAAGAAAAGGCAAGAGCCAAAAGGGGACCCCCCCCCCCCAGTCCAGTGGAATCACTAAAACAAGCCTATCTCAAAGACACCGTTAATGTCTTCCGCAACAAATGCAACAAACCGTAAAGGTTGGAACCTAAATCTTTGTGAGGAGGACAAGTTTCCCCTGGATAAAAAGTGGCAGTGCCCTCTAAACTCAGAATCCTCTGTGCCTTCAGGGAAGTATGCCTACCTCAGCTTGTTTGCTGAGGAATCTCTGCAGGGTTCAAAGTCTGAAAATCAACCTTGCAGAAGCACAAATTTGGTCATGTAAGCAATGCTGTCGAGGCTTGGTTGTCACAGCCCCCCTCCCCAATCTCAACCGAGAGGGATCAAGTTAATACAGATAGTATTTCCTAAGGGAGGGAGGAATGTCAAGCAGAGCCACTTAAGCAGCAATTACAAAGCGAACCACATTTTCCTGTTTCGACTTGATTTTACTTCTCTGGATTGCTGCAGGAAGGTTTGGGAAGCCCACAGTAGCATGGAGCACACACGGCCGGATTCGTTTTCAAACGCCATGTTTGAACCTTGCTGTCGTGGTGTTCAGTGGAAGGATTTCGATTCAAGTCCCTGCTCGACTGTGAAACCAACCAGGTATCATGAGTTTAGGATTGGCACAAGGGAAGAAGGGAGTTAATATTTAGCCTTTCTACAGCCATGTCGACTGTACTGTACAAAGAGCTTCTCCACATGCGCAATTCATTCATAAGCTCATAATGACCTTAGAAGTCATTTTTAAAAAATACCCAACAATACACATTTGGGAGCCGAGGCAGGAAAGGATGAATGAGTTTGTGAGAGTATAGCTTGCCCAAGATTATCCAGCCAGCTCATGGCAAAGATGAGATTCAAATCAAGGACTCCTAGACCGATAACTCAGCCTTCACCATTATAGCACAGTAGCTCTTATTCATTTATTTTTTTACCCTTCTTTTCTCCATACAGGGCCCAGCTCTTAACATTGCAGCCTTCCAAATGTTCTAGAGATCAACCTGTACCATTGTTGCCAATGTTGAGGGATAATAGTCAATGTCCAACAACAGGAGAGCCACAGACTGCCCTCTCATGTCTACAATTTCTCAGAAGATGGAGGACAGGCTGTGAGAGATGCGCAGTGTTTGCATGAGAGCCTCCAACTGCGATTTCCTTGAAAGGACTCCCACCAAGATCCTCTTGATGCACTTTCAGTTCCACATTTGTGCAACCGGGTGGTAAACTTCCAAGGAAGAGTGATTCACTTCTAAGAGCTCCTTACAATGTGGCAACGACTGGAAGCAACTGTTTTGCAGAAGAGAGAATTTCCCTCCACACACATATAACAGTCTTCTACTTCAGCTTTAAGACTGGGTCATAAAGAGCAGAAGCAGAACCACTTCTTGGGAAAATGTATGGGACATAAAGAGGGTGTGAACCCATTGTGCTCACTGTCTCTCCCTTATAATCGCAAGCAGTTTGCGCTCGCAGTTAAAGGCTCCACCTTCCCAATTCTCTGGTGTTCTTCCTTGTAGCCTCTGATAAAAGACAGGGTGTGCCACACTGTGTTTCGCTTCCTTAACTGCTGCAAAGTCAAGCCATGTAGCTACGAGAGAAGCACACAAGACTACAAACCAAGACAAGGATCCTCAAAATGGCTTCTAAGATCAGCAAGACTTCCATACAGGGCGATCCGCCATGCCGTGGCAGATCAACCTAAAGTCTGCTACAGATTCAAAGGCAGATATTTGAACACCATTCCATTTAGCTTCCTTACAAACACAGGACTCTGCCTTGTACAGATATGGTGGGCCCTTGGTATGCGCTGGATTTTGGTTCCAGGGCCCCGGTGGATACTAAAATCCATGGATGCTCAAGTCTCATTAAATGCAAAGGCATAGTAAAATGGAGTCCCTTATACAAAATGGCAAGATCCAGGTTTGCTTTTTGGAATTAAATATGGTTATATGTGGATAGTCGAATCAATGGGTAAAGAATCTGCGGGTACAAACAGCCGACTGTATACCTTATTTAACAAAGGCGCTGGCAAAGAAGCTTCTTTTTACAGCCCTTTTACACACCTGCGGTCCCTCCTTTTCCTCTGCCTACCTGGAAGTGGGAGGACAGGGAAGGAGGCTGGTGAAACCCAAGGCTTTTGACGTTGGGTTACAACAGCATATCTGCAGTGAACAATACAATAAACCTTGAGCTGGGAAAGAAGGGTATTCTGCTCTAGCTGATCTGCCTGCATGCAACAGAAGTCGCCCACTTAGCATGGGTGAAGAGCATGATACTTTGCATGGTACTTCTGTCTCTGGGTAACAAATATTCTGTTAAAACCAGTGTCCAGGAAAACATCCACTTTATTAACAGAAGGATACTTGTACACAGACCATTGGTCTAGCTAGCATTGGATGGTGAAATCTTACTGACAAAGCGTCTAGGTTTCAGGGAAGCTTCTCTTTGAGTCCTAAGCAAAGATTCCGGTGATCTACCGTTCAAAAGCTAGCCACTCAGATGCTGAAATCTGATGAAGTTGACTGTGTCACGAATGTCATGGCAGCTCTGATTATGACGGTCCATCTGCTGAAACTGGACAGGATCAAAATGCAGCAAGAAAGTTAGAACGGCTGCGGACAAGCAATGTCAAGTCTTCTAACGTACAAAGTAAGTAACCTGCAATTACGTGAAAGAGTTGAACGGGGTAAGGCTTGCAAAGTTGTGCATCTATTTCACACCCAGGAAAAGTCTCCAGCAACTTCCCTCCCTTTTGCAATAATGAGTAACTGTACCACATCAACCCAAATCTGAGTCACACTGCCCCATCTCTGTAAGGACGAAAGCTGCCTCCCACAGTATCACAGAAATCATTTTATTTCAAACAGAACATTGATGCGTTACTCTCTCTCCAACAACAAGGCACCTGCACATAAAATTTACTGAACTGAGATTTCCCCCAGAGAATTAAATGGAGAAGGCTTAGGAGTCTACTGTAAGGATCACAATTCTGAAAATGAATGCTACATTCGGAAGTGCGTAGAAGACTGTCCAGTGTCACTGCTGTGTTGGTAACTTACACATATTCCTGCATCCATCAAGAACAGTCATGGTCTCCAGTGTGGAAGTATGATTTTCAACAGAATAGGGTCCCTTGCAGTTTAGGGAGCCATTATACGGCAACGCTAAGCCCATTTGGGCTTTGGATCGCAAGCATGACTGTTTGATGCTTCAAGGATACCGAGCATTTCTCATGTGAAGGATTTAAGATAAGGACATTTCCACTGCAGGGAACCGCACCTCTGAAGGGGCTGACACTGAAAGCCACATCAAAAAGTGATTACTAATTTTGGTATAGCAAATACTGCCGCTATGTCGCCCACATTTCCCACAGTTTTGCCCTTGCCTGATTGAAGAAAGTTGTTTAGCCACAAAGGGAGGATTTAAAATAACTGCACTCTTCCGTCCAAAACTCAAACCAACTAACACTCCTTTCATTTTTGTCCTGTCAGACGAGCCAAAAGAGAACTGGACCAAATGGACTCATTATGTTCAAATGGGGTTCTTCCTAACTCTAATTTAATACCTGATCACCTCCAACTCTACAGTATTGTCATTTTAAATCCTGCCACACACAAACATTCCCAACTCACACCAAACCAGATGTCAAGTTTAACATATTGCGGCTCATTGTGCTTCATCATTTTGGAAGCAGCCATGTGGACTTATAAATGATATTTCATGATGACATTTTACCCAAGTTGTCAGTTAAAGTGACGCCACTTAGCCCTGTAGCTGAATTCATAACCGGGACATGTCTGAGTGGAAACTATTCTCTTAGCTAACGCATCAACTCAAACCTGGCTGTTCATGGTCCAATGTTCTTAGGATCCCAAAAGCAAGGTTGTGTGTTCGATCCCAGGGCTCCAAGGTTGACTCAGCCATGCATCCTTTCATAGCTCAGTAAAATGAGTTCCTCCTAGCTTGTTGGGGGCAATCGCCTTACAAACTGTAAACCACTTAGAGAGTGCTGAGTTCAATGATAAGTGCTACAGAAATGTACATGCTATTGCTAAAAGCAGCCTGGAGGACATTACAAGAATGGCTCAGGTATCACAGGGTGCCCAGTCTAGCACAGCGGTCCCCAAACTGTGCTCTTTAAGGGATGTTGGACTTCAGCTCCCAGAATCCCAGACTAGTGGCCAACATGGCTGCGGTTTCTGGGAGCCGAAGTCCAAAATCTCTTAAGGGCACAGTTTGGGGACCACTGGTCTAGC
>NC_056532.1:5060147-5073577 GCF_019175285.1 Sceloporus undulatus | reverse complement strand
GTAACATGAATAAAAGGGTAACCAATTCATGCACCTTCAGCTGCCATACAACCGCACTGTCAAGTTCTGATAGAGAACCACACCTTGGCAAGCAACCATTCGCAAGCTATTAGTAATGCACCACTTCCTTTACTACAGCTACCATGCCAACTCAACTTCGCTATCCCATTTTAAGTGGCGGAACACAATCTTCTTGGTAATTAACCCTCTAACTTAACTGTCTTTATTACTGTTAAGTACCATACTATTACTTATGGCGGTAGTGTTTGAACCTGAAACCAACTAAACTGCATTCTACACCAGTTGGACAGCACTTCCAATGTGAAAGTCTCTAAACATTTGGTTATAGTAACTAAGCGATCCCAAAATGGATTATTTCTGCAGTGTGTTTTGGACCTAAGCTAAGGAAGTCAACAAAAGAGCGGCAAGGTGGGCATTAGCCGCTGGCAGAGCCAACCCACTTCTTACTGCCATCTTGCAAAGGGCAAGATGGTATCCTCGCTCCCAATTCCATGCACAGAAGCCATGTGGAATAGAAATTTGAACTTTACATGAGCACTTTGCAGGGGGAGGTGTTCCCACACATCAGAAGCATAAGTCTAGCTTAGGAAGTCTCAGACAAGTTGAGTAGAAGAGGGGAATGCAGAGTCCAGAAAGCTACTGTTGAAGCCCACCAACCCTCCCAAACATCTGCCACCGAAGATGATCTCCATGAGTGCCAATGGTAGGACTGGGCTGGTTCTTGGTAGCCAAACGTAAACTAAAAGGCAAGTAAAAATGCAAGGACATTTTCCATGCCTCTCTCCTCTTCCTGCCTCTACTCATGGAAAACTTTCTCCTGCCTTGTCGAAAGAGAGCTATTGAGTTACATCTTGCCACCGAAGAGCCAGAAAACTAGATGGAGCTGGGTACAGTTGCAAGCTCACCAAACCCACAATCCTTGGACCAGTGTAGATATGATGCCATGGTCTCTTAGCCAAAGGTGAGATCAGAAGCAGGTCCTGAATTGGAATGGATCTGTCCTTCTCTTAAAATAATAATAATATTAATAATAATAATCCAGTTATTTTTATTAATTGGGTTTAAACACAACGTGATTAAAGCTGTCAGGAGAGAGCATTTGCTCCCATAAGACACAAGCACCCAGCCCTGGAACTCCTTCTAAATATCTTATTAGCTTTTCAGAGACCTGCAGTGCTACATCTGCCACAACCTCCATTTTCTTTTCAGTCCTGCCCCCCTTAGTTTTTTCATCCACAAGTCCTCACTGACCTTAGCAGACACCACAAATGTATGCTAAGCCATTTTTCCTCATCTCATCAGCTATTTTGACAAGCAAAGTGTGGCAGATGGTAACAGTTATCCCGGCGAAGTCCAAGCTTAGCCACAGCATTTAACCAACACCTTCACCCGCCGCCCCCCATCCAGACAGATCTGCCTTAATTATGGCCATCTGTCCATGTTTTATGGACCCTTGGCCAGAAGACAAGTCTGCATCACAACAGCTTGCAAAGGCAAACTTTTTGGGGACTACAGAAAAATTACCATGCTTGGCGGGGAATTCTGGGAACTGAAAGGGTAGCTTCTCCAAATGCAGTCAAGGCTGCGGTGCCAAATTCTAGCCTGAAACATCTAGAAGGCACCCGTTTGGGGACGAAGGCTGGCATGAGTGAAGACTGCAGTGAAATATTCAATGCAAAGCACCCCAAACGCTTGGAGGTGCTACGCAGAATAGTTTGTGTTTTGTATCCCAAGACTCCAACATACAAGTGTGCACCAAAACAAGCCTGGAGTATTTCATACCATCATCATCATCTTATAATCTGTCTTTCTCCCAACATAGGGACTCAAAGCAGCGATCGTATTAGATGCAAAAGGTGGGTAACACAGTGAATTACCAGTAAAATGCAACCTTGGGACAACGAAACACATTTTTTACCCATTCTCCCAGAGAAGATATAGGGAAAGTGTGCCTCCAAATCTTACTGAGCTGTGACTCCCACCATCTTACACCTCCAGCGGTGTTGCCTACAGTTAATAAGAATTACTGTCCGACAACATCTGGAGGACACATGTTCCTTCCCCCTTTTCCCAACATGGCGTCACCTCACACCTTTCTCCAGTGATTTAGACTAACACAGCCAGTGCAGTTCATGGTTTTTATGAAGCCTTTGGGCATGAGACCTTCAATGGACCCTCCACCCTGCATGGTAACCTCTGATTTCCCTTGCTCTCTTTGCCAGGGCCCAATCCATACTACTGCCCAGGAAGAGAAGGCAAGGTGAAGAAAGGATTATTCAGCTGCTCCTTTCCTTACTCCGAGGCTGGTGCATTTGCAAGGCAGGTGAAAAATGAGAGCAACAAGGAGGGAAGAGTGAGAGGTTCAGCTAGAAAGAGGCCGTTATGTGCCACAACACTACCCACGACTGGTTCTTTTCATTAGAAAATGTATGTCAGTGAAAAACGCATGCATCAGACAACAGAAACCAGCACAGAAAAGAAATTATTTCCTAAGAAGGTGGATTGCAATATCTCACATTGCAACACCAGCTCAGTACGGCACTAATAGGAAGTTAACATCTAGTATCCATGAATCATTACAGCGTACGTTTTTTTTACATGGTAGCCAGGCATCTACTAAGAAAAAATGAAGGCACCCTGGAGATTAACGTTGGCCAAAGTAAAAAGCCCAGATCCATGGTTTCCATAGGAGGAGGTCAGAACCTGGGCCACAAAAAACAAACAAACAAACAAAAACCCTGATGAAACAAAAGCCTGTTACAGACTGCCAAAATACCTTTGGAGGTATGCTGTTTAAATGATGCATGCACCCTAAGAATCCGGAGTCTGCACCAAAGCTGCACTCCAGTGCTTAGGAATAGTGTGTGGCTTTGGCGCAACCTCCGGACTCTTAGGACCCATGCGTCGTTTAAATAGCATACCTCCAAAGAGACCCGAAGCAGCTTTATTTTGGCAGTCTGTAACAAGCCAAAGAAGGAGCTAGATACTAATGCAAATTATACTTCATTATCAGAAGGTTACTTCAACAAGAATGTGTAAAAGCCCCATGTCCTAGTTAGATCTTTCTTAACTGTGGCTCTTAAGAAATGCCCTTGACCAATATCAATGTGTTAAGAGAAAAGAAAAAAATCTCTTGCTTTTGTTATATTTCCTTCCACAGTTTGGAAGAGGAATGTCAATACAGTGAAATGTGAAATTTGCTTCTCCAGTGACTAGTTTCCCCTCAAGCGATCTATGATCCAACCGCATAACCATGAACTCAAACATCCTAGAAATGAGGGCTCTCCAGAAGAAAATCGTGAGCAAGCCTGAGGTTTATTAATATAGAAATGGTAACACACTCCACAATTTAGTATTGATGGTGATGATGGATAAAAGAACTTTCTTAGAACAGAAAGGTCTTCTAAGAGGCCAAGCATCCCAGTCCCAAACTGGTACTTAAAACAGAAGCTTTATTATCATAACCACCAAATCCTTGGAGGTCTTCAAACAGAGGCTGGATGGCCATCTGTCAGGGATGCTTTGATCTGGATTTCCTGCATGGCAGGAGGTTGGACTGGATGGCCCTAGTGGTCTCTTCCAGGTCTATGATTCCATGATTCTATATGTTAAGTGCTGCACTTATAGATGCTGGCACACAGGTGTCTAAACACAGCTCTGCAAATTTAGCAGGTACAATGATGGGTGTTAAAGGAAGGTGTTCTTTCATAGTAAATGCATATCAATACTGTACATCCTATTCCATTAAGTCTACACCTGAGCAATACCTTGCTGAACGTTGTACAATATACCACAAAGGCATGCCTTGGGAAGTCAGTTAAATTGCAGGAAGTTAAAACAAATGTGGATAAACCTAAGAGCATTAACTCTAGTATGGAGAAAAACTCAACTCGTGTGTAAAGGGAGATCTTTTGGATCCGCTATTGCTAGGCCCCCAGAAACACATGCAAAGCGGGGGAAGGAAGGGAATGCTGACAGTAGAAAACCTGTTGCCCTCTTCCTGGAAAGAGGGTCAGCATATTTTGCTAGCAAAACACTCTGAGCCATCCATCGTCTTCTGAAAGGAAATGCAAAAATGCTGAAAACGCAGCATTTGCTGGGTTTGGATAGTGCAAACCCCGGATGCCAAACCATTGTTCTGCTGCTGGACAGAAAACAGGGCCCCATGCCCCAGTGTGTTTTTCAGATCTTCACTACACTGCTAGCTTGGCCATTTTTGTATGTTGCACGTTTTCCTAGATTTAGCGTTTCCTGGATTTTTTCGACAGCTGGGAACGTTTCTTCCTGGACCAAGAGAGAGGGACATTTATTTTATTCCATACCTCACAGCTCTGAAGAATGGACCGGTTTTTCTATGGCTAGGTCGTAATTCTACATTGCTTCTCGTATCGGGAATAAGACGAGCTACGAATTAAAGGCAGAGATAAATGAAGTAACTCAAACAAACAGGGAACCTTATGAGACAGTAATATCCATAGTGTAACCTTAGTTGTTTTTTCTTAACCCATCAACTATAACAGCAATTGATGCCAGGTCAGGATTGGGTTTTGCTCAGGATGTAACAACACTTTATGTACTGTGGTGTACTCTAGATTTTACATTAGAGCGCACAACAGTACATAAAGTGAGTATCTGACGTTGGTTTCCTTTCTTATTTTTACTTCTTCTATACACTGGTTATGTTAAGTAAAACATAACCTAATCCACTTGGGTCTTAAAGCCATACATTATGTGCCACACGTGCCAAAATTCAAGGCATTTAGTATGGCGGTTCTTACTACATAGAATAGCCCCCTTCCCAATATTAGATTTGCTCTGATATTTTTAGGTGTTAAGTCAAAAATATGCCCATTTTAGTAAGCCTTCTGAGTGCAGTTCAGCCTACCATGTATTTCACTCTTACGGATAATATAGCTATCATGTGTTGACTGGACATCTTGTTTTACCTTAGTTTTATGACTGTGTACACTGCTTTCAAATGTTTAAGATGTAAGCACTGAACTCACAGGAAGGAAAAGCAGGATGGAAATTGATGGTGGTGTGCCTTCAAGCCATTTCCAAAGGCAAATGTATCATAGGATCATCTTGGCAAGATTTTTAGAGGACCTTCCTCTGAGGCTGAGAGTGTTTACTGCCCACAGTCACCCAGTGGGTTTCAATGGCCAAACAGTGCTTTGAAACATGGTCTCCTGGAATTGTAGTCCAACACTCAAAGCACTTCCTACACTATTTATCAATGAATAGGAGGATAACATAATATTTTTAAGCAGTGTCTGGCCTAATCTCCACAAGGAAGAAAGATCAGGAATACTGTACCACTTGGTTCCATTCCTTGCTCTATGTGCTTCATTGGGCAGGTGGCATCAAGAGGGCATCTCTTGCTCACAGCATTTGACTTTCTAGCATTCCACAGCTCTCTTTCTTAAAGCATCCGTCAGAAAGCACAGCAAAGAATAAGACACAAGTCACTGTGCATTACCTAGTGGGTTGTCATCTAACACAAGCAGCTGTCAAGAGGCACTGCATGCTATTGGAACAATATGAACAGCAAGGTAAACAAGAAAATGAATGTGAACCTGCCAAGCCAAGTGACAGCACTGAATAATTTGCCTTTCTGTTGCCAGTAATAGTAACGTAAGACCACCATACAACTTTGCCCTCCCTAGCAATGATAGCAAAGGTTCAAATGTGGGCATTAGTATCTAAGACCAGCAAAAGCAGGCCTTTCTTCCCTTCGCTTCCGCCCTCCATGGTACCAAAAATTCAACCTAGAGGATTTTCCAGCCATATGGAGCATGTGGGATAAGCAATAGCAAAGAGGAATGGCTGACTCTACATGAAGCGAGAGGATCCAGGGAAAGGACGCTGAGCAAATACTGCAACCCACAAACCTGCTGGCCCCAAAGAGGTCCACAGGAAAGGCTTCTACCTTAATTTTAAAATGCACTAAACCTACTTTAACCCTCAATTACAGAAGGTTATGTCCAAGTCAACGGGACCAAAATACATGGCTGCTGACCAGTACCATTCGTTTCGATGGATTTACTGCAGCTGGAACTAAAACTGGATAGCTCAATAACACCAGAACAAAAAGGTTGTAATATACTGGCATATGCCCAATACCAGGTGTATTGGGCATATGCCCAGTAGATTGCCCAAATATATATGCAGATGGAGACATTTCTCCACAGCAGGTAGAACTATGGAAAGGAGGCCAGTTTTCTTTATATGGGTCCACTTCACTGCCAGGGCAATCGAGAGCTATGAGAGCTGGATGCCAGTGCTGAAAGTGAGGAGGGATACAGGTTTCATTTGTCACTCGGAGAAGTGACAGTGGCTAATACGTACTGTCTGCCTCTTGAATAATATATCGCTAGTCAACTCAGAGGGCAAGCTATCTAGCACACAAAGGAGACCTTGCCTAGAGCATGGTAACAGCTTGGTCAAAATAACCCAGATAGCAATACTAGTGTGAAGTCGAAGGCTTACGTGGCCGGCATCCATAGTTTTTTGTGGGTTTTGGAGGCTATGTGGCCATGTTCTAGATGAGTGTGTTCCTGACATTTTGCCAGCACTCTCTGAAGACGTCAGCCACAGATGCTGGCGAAACGTCAGGAACACACTCTTCTAGAACATGGCCACATAGCCCCCAAAACCCACAAAAAATACCTACAGCAATGCTAGTGTTTATCATGCAGGAAAGTCCAAATTAAATATAAGCTGGATGCTTATGGACTAGCTTTTCTGTATCTTAGGAAGCAGCGGCCTTTTAAATATATTCGGAGAACTTACCTGAAGTTCCTTAGGGGATCTTCACAGAAAATATTAATAGCAGTAGTCAGACCCATAACACACTAGTGTTCTGCACTGTATTGTCATAAGAAAGTGTATCCTAAGGTGCTCCCAACCCATATACAAAGATGACAAAGCTCAATGTATTTGTATATGTGTCTGTCTTCAGTTCAGTTCATCTTTATTACGGTCATAGACCAGCACAGGTCTGTCTTCAAGTCATCTGTCACTTAATGGTGACTTCATGAATTTCAGGGTTTTATTAAGCAAGAGGTAGTTTTGATGTTGTTCCTTTGAAATAGAGCCTACAGTACCTGGCATCCATTGGCATTCTCCCATCCAGGTACTATCCAGGGCTCTCTCCGTTTAGCTTCCCGAATGTGGCACCTTTAGGGTCTAGCCAAATATCTACATAAACCAATATACAGACCAGAGTATGACCCACACTCTTCTGCAATGTGGGGTGACCCCTGTGGAGGGCATGAAGATCGAGTTCTCGGCAAACATTACGTGACTTTCCAGGAAGGAAAGATGTTTCCAGATACAAAGAAATGACTCTTATCTACTTCCTCCCATGAAGACCACTAAGACAAGAGGGAGACCAGCCTGGTTACTAAGTGGGGGAAAGCAGGAGTAGTTGCAAAGAAAGCAACCTGTGAGGCTACAAAACAGAAGAGGAATACACTCTGGCCTCTGCCAAGGGACACAGGACTAAGGGCTACCAATGTGAGACATATAGAAGAAGGGGATTGTCCTATTCCTTGTGAGAATCGTTCGACTGAAAGGCAGAGTCTAGACCTTGGGTCCCACATGCCTTGGATCCCAAGGTGGGATAGAAAAATAAATCAATGAATAAATCTTCATAAACAAGAGAGAAACCAAACCCGGTCTATGTTTGTGTCAGCCATAAATACTGACATGGGATAGAAGGTTTTATATCCCATATTTTTCAGTGGCAAAGTCTCAACTCCAAAAACAGACAGCAACAAGAAATACAATAAATTAAAGTTGAGCAGTTCTACAGTTCCATTTTCCCCCAGGTGCCTAAGGAGTATCTTACAACATAATCCTAGACATGTCTGCTGAGATGTAAAGGGCCTTCTCTGCTGTGGCACCAATGATAAGGAACACCCTGCCCTTATGGTTGCTATGTCCCTTCAAGTCATTTCAAACTTATGGCAATCCTAAGGCGAACCTATCATGGGGTTTTCTTGGCCAGATTTGTTCAGAGGGGTGGATGCAAGCTGCAGGAAAAGAGATTCCAGCTCAACATTAGGAGGAACTTCCTGAGAGTAAGGGATGTTCGACAGTGGAACAAACTCCCTCGGAGTGTAGTGGAGTCTCCCTCCTTTGAGGTCTTCAAACAGAGGCTGGATGGCCATCTGTTGGGGATGCTTTGATTGTGATTTCCTGCATGGCAGGGGGTTGGACTGGATGACCCTTGCGGTCTCTTCCAACTCTACGATTCTATGATTCTCTGAGGCTGAGAGAGTGTGGCTTGCCTAAGCGGATGACTTGACTTCTCCTGGTCGAGCGGGAATCGAACCCTGGTCTCCAGAGTCATAGTCCAACACTCAAACCGCTATGCCACCCTGGCTCTCCATTTCATTTTTACACTGTTTAAATTATTCAGTTTGTTTTTATTGCATGCTGCCCTAAGACCTTTAGGTAGAGAATGAAATATAAATGTTTTAATAATAAAGAGACAGACAAACCTTTCCATCTGAGGTGGACTTGCCTATGCCTAACTGCTGGCTAAGTGCACCGCGGATTGCAGCCAACCTTTTGGATCTAATAGTGCTTCCCAAGAAAGAAATACATTCTCTCCCCATCTGTCCCTCTTGCTAGCGGACAGGGGCACAACATAAGGAAAGGAAGGCTCCATCAAGCCGGTGTAAGTCCGAGTATTGCTCCTTTATATGTAAAGAGTTTCCAGTGCCTTCTTTATTGTAATTCAGGTTCGGCTTGTAAAAGCAACACGTGTGCCCCTGGGCCACCTCTTAAAATATGTGAAGCATCCCAATAAAAACCCTTGCCAAGCAAAGGTTGAAACGTAACATTTCAACCACACTTAAGTGTGCTTTACTGAACTTCCCACCAACTGTTATTTGAAGAGGCCGATGCTATATGCAAAATCTATTTTGTGAGCAAAACTCAGGAAGCCAAATATATTTCAGGCCCCGATTTTAGATAGTAGAAAAGATGCCGAAGAATTATCTGAATCGGTGGTTCCCAAACTTTGGTCCTTCAGGTGTTTTGGACTTTACCTCCTAGAATTCCTGAGCACTGGCCTAGTTGGCTGGGTCTTCTGGAAGTTGAAATTCAAAACGCCTGAAAGAGCAAAGTTTGGAAGCCACAGATCTAAATCCAAGCTTTTCAGAAAGTTCACCTCACTGCTGCCAAAGACGACGTATTTTAATCACCAAGTAAATTTATTAGGCTAAGAGTTGGCCCCATACACTTTGGAAGTAAGCATCAATGATGCATGTGTGCTAAGAGTCCAGAAGCCGCGTCAAAGCTGTGCTCTAGTCCTTAGGACTGGATCATGGCTTTGGCGTGGCTTCTGGACTTTTAGGACACATGCATCATTTAAACAGCATACCTCCAAAGTGACCCGAAGCAGCTTTATTTTGGCCAGTCTGTATGGGGTCAGTTGTTTGCTTGAATTTACTAATAGGCATAAAGAATGCTTCACTTTCTATTCAGACCATTTTTGTTCACATGGACAAGAAGGGTTCAAACATAAGGGCACCATCGTCCCGTGGGAGGATCTTGGCGAAACTGTCTGAATTGGTTTATGCAGCTATGATCGCCACTTCTTTATGTTGGAGACTAGTCGTGGGCAAACTGATGTTGGACTGCAACTCCCAGGAGCCCCAGCCAGCACAGTAATGGTAAAGGATGCTGAAAGTTGCATCCCAACAACATCTGGACAGCTGCCCTTCACCTGCTACTATTGTAGATGACATTTGATCTAAGCAACCTTGTCATCTTGCCTGACACCCTTCTTGCCTTTACCACACTTCTGTCCGTCTCATTCTAATTTTTGTATTTCCTGGTATTATTGGTTTTCTAATACATAGAATCATAGAGTTGGAAGAGACCGCAAGGGCCATCTAGTCCAACTCCCTGCCATGCAGGAAATCCAAATCAAATCATCCCCGACAGATGGCCATCTAGCCTCTGTTTAAAGACCTCCAAGGAAGGAGACTCCACCATAAAAGACAATGTTGTTGGGATAAGTTCCCATCCACTTCAGTGCAGGCAAACCTAGCTTAAGGCTACTTGCTATTCCCTCCCTCACCAACTGCCCTTTCAAGCTACTCAAATTCAACAAGCACCATCACTTAGCAAAGAGAAAGCTGGAAACCTGAAATCTAGTTGTATCTATAAACATTCTGAAGCAGAAACAATGCTTTCGGTGGTGTGAGAGCAACACCCAATTCCTGAATCCTATAAGGAAGGAACTGGAAAAAGCCACCTCGGAGCCTTCCTTGCCTAGGAAATTCATGGGATCACCATAATAGGCGACTTAAATGCATGCACATACATATACACCCTATTTGCATGGCTGCTTGCAAGAGTGTGCAACTAACTTCTCCTGGCTGCACCTGCTTCGGTACCATTCCCTATTTCAGCGATGAAAAGCAAGGCGGATGTTGAGCGAAGAACCACAGGCCAGTTGCTTTCCCCTCTCTCTCATCTGGTGAATGAGGGGGACACACTGCCATGGAGAATGCATGGTCTGAAAGCAGATGATGTTGCTTTAGCTGAGCAGGTCAGGTCTGGTCAGAGCCAGGTTGACCATTGAGAAACCCTTGGGTTCTACAGACAAAACGCAGGATGTTCATTGAACTAAAACATCCAAACGCATGTGCTAGAGGTACAGCACAAGAGAAAAACAATGGAGCGTCTAACAACATGCCTCAACTACAAGACTCCCTCAGAGGCATTTGGAACCCATTTGCAAATGTCTTCCAAAGAAGTCAGTATTTGTGAACATTGTTCCTTCATGCCACCTCCTTCTCCTCAGTCCTGCTATGTTTAGTACATAAAATGATTAAAATAGTATTTTAACTTAGTTCAGGGATATCCCAGTGAGGAGAACACACACCCCAGAATTGCAGGAGGCCCTGGAACAGAGAAACAAAGGCGATGGCATAAAGAGCAAAAGAGCCCTTCCTCTCACCAAAACCATCTCTCCTTACAGATATTGTGCTTTCTCATCCTATGCAGCCTTGGCAAGGTCCTTGGCACCAAACACAAAGGCGTCATCCAGAAACGTTTGTGTAGAGTGAGCAAGGTTTTTTTTTTATCAAGTTCAAAACAGGCAGCTCTGGAGAGAAAACCAGCCGGTTTGTCCTTACAAATATGAAGCAATGTGACTAAGTGAAACCTGAAGGGTCATGTTGAGAAAACTCTCTCCGCAGAAACGCCAAACCAAGCCAGAAGATTAAGGCCACGGAGGTTTATTTAAGGAATGGGGCATTTAATCCTTGCGGCTGGCCAAAACGTCTAGCGGAACAAGCCGGAGGTGTGCAAGATGTACAGCAAAGGTTCAGGTTGGGGTGTAACTTTGTATGAGGATCCCTGTCAGGCACTGGAAGGGCGCTTGCACCCTCAAGGCCTCTTGCCAACGTGGTACTTCCCTTTCTCCAAAGCGATGAATAATACCCATTCACCTGTGAGGAAATAAAACGGTAATAATAAAGTGCAATGGGTGGGACCTGGGCCTACTCTGTTCCTATTTATCAACCAGCTTTTAGGTGTGCCATAGCAGACCTGTGCCAGCACTCTGCTCCCACAGCAAAAAATTAGCTGCCTAGAGAAGTTTCTTTATAGTATAAATATACTATAGTATAAAGAGTATATTTATAGTATAAATATACTCTTTATAATATGGATATCTCCAAAGAAAGGCATGCATGCAACAGCTCAAACCCCCTGACTCCATTCCTGGGTTACACTTCAACATCACACAGGAGAGAGAAAGGCAAAGTGACTTTCAGAGAGATGGGCAAAGACTCAATATTCTTAGGAGGATGCCTGAGTGACGCTTTACAAAATATCAATCAGGGGTCGCGACAGGTAAAAGACGTCAAATCCCAGCCATGATGAGGCCAGAAATCTGCAGAGACGGCACAAGAAGACGGTCAAGAGAAGAGCAGAGGTTTCCCTCCAAGGTCTATGCAGCAGGGAGCCCTGCGGCCGCTTGCATGGTGACTCCTCCTTGCACAGCTCTTCCTGAGAGAAGAGGCTGAGATGCAACATTCAATGGGAGGCAGGATTAGGTTTTATTTTTATCCTGCAACCTGGGGGCACTGGCAGAGAAAAGGGATGGCCACAGTTGCAGCAGCTTCCCCTTCCAAAAGCTAGGCCTAGTATTATGGTTCACGTTGGGGTCGTGGGTTTCATTTTGCGAACGGCAGACTGCAGCCAGAGCCGGAAAACCTTCCTCCTGTGGCACAGCTGGAGTCACAGGACGGAGAGAACCAGGCTCTCTCCCACGCAAGGAGGAGGCTTCGATAGGATCATGAAATGGCAACAGGAGGAACTGCAGTGCGTGACGCTCTCAGCGAAGCTTTTCCCCTCCCCTCGAGGTGGGAAGCATGTGTTGGATCTTAGGTCAGGCTGACGTCTGAAAGGGGTGGCGACGCGCATACAGGGAAGCCAGCCCAGCCCCACAAGCGTAAGGCAATGTAGGCATTCCCAGTTCACAAACCATAAGCATTCTCAGCAGTTTCAGAGGAAGGCAAGTGCAAAGAGACCAAGGAAGGATAGAGCATCCCCAAAGAGGTCTTTGGCACAGGCAGCACAGCATTGAGGGAGTGGAAACGGCTGCTTCCTCCGCGCTTCAGAGCTTAAGGCTCAGGGAGCTGGGGATGTTTAGCCTGGAGAAGAGAAGGTTAAGAGGTGATATGATAGCCCTGTTTAAATATTTGAAGGGATGTCATACAGAGAGGGGAGCAAGCCTGTTTTCTGCTGCTTCAGAGAATAGGACCCAATAGAGCAATGGATGCAAGCTCCAGGAAAAGAGATTCCACCTCAACATTAGAAGGAACTTCCTGACAGTAAGGGCTGTTCGACAGTGGAACAAACTCCCTTGAAGTGTAATGGAGTCTCCCTCCTTGGAGGTCTTCAAGCAGAGGCTGGATGGCCATCTGTCGGGGATGCTTTGATTTGGATTTCCTGCATGGCAGAATGGGGTTGGACTGGATGGCCCTTGCGGTCTCTTCCAACTCTATGATTCTAAGGCAGCAGAGGCATCTTAGGGAAAGCTGCCCCTGGCAGTGGACGCTGGGAAGCATTGCCACAAAGGTGGACAGTCTTTTCTCCTAACAAGCATTGACATTTCAGTAGCAGAGAAACAGAGCAGCAGGATGCTTGCTCCTCCCGCCTCAGCATCTCCTCCTGGGACCAAAGGGGACATGCCTTACAGACACCTGCGTGGAAATCTCTTTACGTTATATTATTACATTATATATACAAAAACATGATGCATTTACCTGAGAGAACACCTCTCTAGGAATCTCTAGCTCCTACCAGACATTGACCATAGAGTTGTGCTGGAGGAGCTACAAAGGCCTAGTAGAGTGTTCTCTCTAGGAATCTCTAGC